>NC_081406.1:327225208-327487708 GCF_030272615.1 Cryptomeria japonica | reverse complement strand
GTATGGTTAGATAAATATAAGCATGAATAATAAAACCATGACAAATCGACCAATTGCCTTCTAAAAGATGCGAGTATAGACTTGCTCTCAGATTTGTATAAGCAATACTAGTGACTAGACTACACCAAGATGAAGGATTTAATCTATATGAGCATGGTATTAAGCTAAATGGATGCAAGATTATGCTAGATGGATTAATAGTAAGCTATATGAATTAAAGCAATCATAATTGAACTAAATATGCAAAAAGAAATTAAACTAAGATGCAATAATCTCAAAAAGAAAGCATAATATCTTCAATGACTCCAGAGCAAAAACTGCATAATAACAATAAATCTCCAGGGTGTTTTGAATGAGAGATGAAGGCTGAATTTATAGAGAATCACAAGAGAGATCAAGAAAAAGCCCAATTTAGGATAATTGAAATAATTGAGAGATCAGATTTAGTTAACCTTGAGATAGATTCCAATTATAAGTGAATTGAAATGCATTCAGATTATAAGTTTGAGTTTGCATTAGAGATATAATTCAATTAACTCCATGCACTTGAGATGAAAATAGGTAATTCCATGCATATTCTTTGATTTATTCAAGAAAAGAATATTTTCAATGCAACTGAACTTCTTTTCTCAAAAGCTTTGAGTTTCAATTTTAGAGAATGATTAATAATTCATTTTAATTATTTTTCTGATTTCAAGTTCTCAATTTAGAAGAAGAAATAATATCTCAAGTTTGATTTCTCTCTCAATTCAATTCTTTTATTTTATTTTCAATTTAAGTATTGCTTTGCATATTGATTCCTCTTTTGTGATAAATTAATTCTTTTTTTATGATAAAATGACAAATTTATTCATTAATTAAATATGCTAGGATATTTAATAAATTAAATAGGATAATTCATCAAAATGATTTTCTTGGAATGATTTAATTAATTAAATGAATATTTAATTAATATAAAATAATTCACTTGCCATGTAATATTTGATGATTGAAGAATTAATTAATTATGTGCTCAAAGTTGATTTAATTGCCTTTGGTTAGGACCTTGGTGACGTTGTCGAGATTAGGGGCCCATGGTTTAGGTGACCAATTTTAGAGTATTACATTTTCCCCTCTTTGAATTAATGTGCGAGTAGCGCGTTGGTTCAAAGAATAGTTGATGTGTAGGAGATACCAGTTCTGAACTTGATTGACCATGAACCAGATGAAGAGCGAGGTGTTTAGCTTGATTTGAAGCGATAAAGCTGAACATAGTTGATTAAAGAGATACCGAACCCAAATTTGATTGAACTAGGACCGATAGAAAGAAAAGATACCAAACTTGAACTTGATTGATCAAGAAATAGATCTTCGTGATCTAGAACTTGATTGAACTAGACACAATGAGCGAAGATAAAATTGATCTTGAACTTGATGGATCAAGACACGATGAGCGAAGATAAACTATCTAGCTTGATTTGAAGCGATGAAACTGAACACCTGCTTAGATTGAGCGTGTGATCAAAGATACTCTTTAAACTTTTGATTGAGTTTAAATGAATAATCAGCTTGATGAAAAGTGATGAAACTGATTAACGTTAAGAGACTGATTCAGATGAAGGCAATATCAGCTTGATTTGAAGCGATGAAACCGATATGCCTCTAGCAATAAGAATTTGTTTGATTTTCTTTAGTTGAAAATATTTTTGCTTGACTTTCGATGAAGATTTGAAAAAAAATTCTCGACTTTGAAGATGTGAGGTCATGAGTATGCCCCCTTGGGAGAAAAATTGAAAAAGAGCGAGGGTACATGAATATAGGCAATTGTTGGCGATGATAATTATTTGAGCACAAAGATTTTGTTAGAGGAATATTTAAAGATTTAGTGATGATTGATATGAAATTGAGTGCAAATTGAAGATAAGAATGAGAATTTGAGGAAAGGGCTAAGTGGTCGTAGTTTGCGAAATTGACTAGAAGAACGATCTTAGATTTTGATTTCGATCCCAAAAATGGAATTAGGATGGGCAAATTAGCTAAGGGTACAATTTTAATGTCCATCGGAGAAATTTGAAAAATTAGGTTTTGGGCTATATAAGGGGTCAAAGTGTCATTTTCAATTCATTTTAACCTCTCCAAGTTTGAAATTTGAAAAAGTCTTTTGCGAAGAAAAATGGTCATTTTGATCCAGGAGCACTGATTTGAGCACTAGAGATGTCATAATCGACCGCAAAATTACGAGCCAGCAATGAGTGACTAATCTTATGCCTATTTATGTTGTCAATTTTGAATTTTTTCTTTTTTAGTCATTTAAAATTTGGTCCATGTCGTTTTGTCATGTGAGACGATAATGTGTCTCATACGAAAAAACGTCCTTTAGTGTTTTGTTGTTTCAGGCCATTAGTTTTGTCGTGTGAGACATCCCCGTGTATCGTACAAAAGTTTTCTTAGAAGACCATCTTATCATGCGGGTATATGTATTTCATCGTATCATAGTCTTTTGTCATGCTATAGCTATTCCTGACTCATACGAGTTTCTGCCTACACTGTGAAATGTCGTATGAAAAACAGTGAGCTTTTTTAAGGGTGCAAACATGAAAATTTAATTTGGCAATTGATATATGTGGATTTGGGTGATGTTTAAGTTGTCTTATAGCAAATTTGAATGACTTTCTGATGCTCTATTGTTTGATTCTTGCAGGTGCAATTTCCACAAGTTCTTTTCCGATACGTCTATCCTCCTACTATGAGGCTAGTTCATAAGTTATCCGATATAGATAGAGCACATATTGACTTGTGCGGGTTTACCCACCTTCTACAGATGCTAGATATCTATGTGAATCATAGGATGCTCACCGCATTGGTTGAGAGATTCCATTCTGATCATAACACGTTTCATTTACTAGTTGGGGAGATGACCATCACTCCAGAGGATGTTTATAGGATTCTCAGGATTTCATTTGCTGGGGATAAGGTTGATTATGATTCGACTCAGCATCCTAGCATATTAGCATTGAGACACATTTTTCATGATGAGGAAATCCTTTCACGGGATATTAGTTGGGATGATATGATGGCCAGGTACAGTGAGGAGTTTCCCTTGGCATGTGTCTTGGTAGGATTCATTGGTTGCTTCATTATGCTGAACAGGGGACAATAGGGTTTCTTAAGCAGTTGGGCTAGGATGCTGGAGAGACTGGTGGATCATCCTAAGAGATTAGGATGAGGTTCTTGCCTATTATCCCACATGTATCGTGAGATGCATGAGGTTGTATATAGGGAGGGGAAGAGCATGGCAACAAGGGTCTTGGTTTTATAGATATGGGCCTGGGAGCATCTCCCAATTTGCAGAACTATTATGGATGATGCCAGAGATGCACAACAACTGATATTTTATAGATATTCTGGATATGTTACTCAGCCCCATCTAGGCAAAGAGAAAGTATTAGAGATGGCAGCTAGATGACCTGATTGTTGTTGTATGGAGACCGTATAGGGGTCTCAAGCATTGGGATGACTGGAGAGCTATGTGGAGAGATATGTTCATGACTCATCCTTTGATCTGTAGGTCTGTGATGGTTATTGAGCAATTTGTTGTATCTCGGGTCATGAGGCAGTATGGTAGGCCTCAGTGGATTTCATAGGAGTTTACCACCTACGCTCGTTATGCATATGAGGAGAGATGAGGATGGGCCCCTAGGTTGTCCTACACTTTGAGCACGAAGGCACTGATAGGGTTACAACAAATTCAGTGGGATTATTTAGATGACATTGCAAATGTGGGGGTATTGCCCTAGTACAGGGATTCATTCCAGCAACATCCATTCCCTAAGTTTACAGATGCAGCTGAGCAAGCACCTCTCATAGAGGAGATTGAGGATGATGCCCCTGCACAGACATAGGGATAGGCATAGGGAGAGAGACAGGGATAGGGATAGAGAGAAGAGGCTCCTAGGCGGGCCAATGGTGATCTTAGTGCGAGCAATAGCAGGTTACCAACTTGGGGGAGACAACAACAAAGAGGAGAGGGTGGATCTCTAGGATTTGTTGGTGTGAGGATGAGTGGTATTAGGACAATGGAGGGTGGAGGAGAGGAGGAGCGAGTAGATCCTAGACAGGTACGAAAGAGGAGGGATGAGCAGGGTGGAGATGGAGGTGGAGATGGAGGTGGAGAGCCTGTGAGGGAGCAGGGAGAAGTTGATGTAGCATGGTTGATGAGAGCGAGATTAGCAAGTCTGTAGTCATAGTTGACAGTGGCTTAGACACAGCTTGCTGAGTGGGACGAATAGCTAGTGGAGCTCAGAACAAAGAGAGACTGACAGTTGGTTGAGGTCAGGGAAGAACGAGATCGACATTCTAGATGAGGTCAAGGCAGAGCAAGACCGACAGCTAGCTAAGATCAGGGCAGAGCAAGACACTCTTCAATGGGAGGTTTTACACCAGACGAGCTGAGAAACTTATATGTTGTGGCATATAGCATAGCAGTTCCTATAGCACAACAGGTTGTCCCCTACTCTTAGTACATGGCACAATCTAAGGGAGCTCGAGCACCGAGGTAGGATATCGGTCAGCAGGCTCCACCTCCACCACCTAGCGATGAGGGAGAGGTAGAGAGATAGATTTTTTATAACTCTTAGATTTTGTTAGATACCCCATTTTTTTGTAGCCCATATGATTCTTGCTCGGATGAGAGATTGTATATGATAGTTATATCACTTGTACTCCAAGATATTGATGATTATATATATGAGATCTTGATTTGATTTTATTGTACTTGTGTCGATTGATTTATGAGATGTTTTTCTATATTCTTTATTCTATATGTATGCATATTTGTTTAGTATGGATGTATGTAATGCAAATGAATATGAATGTTTGTTTTTGTTTCTTTTCACATGCAAATAAATGATGAAAATGAGTAACTAGTAATGCAAATTGTTTTTATTTTTCTATGCAATAAGATGAATGCAAATTAATGTATGAATCTATATAAGATGTGTATGTATGTAGCTAACATCTCAATACACAAGTACTCGATTGGAGAAATGATGAAACAAAGACCACTTAGCTGAGAAATGATGACACTTCAAAATCTCATTTAGAAGATAAAGAGATCATTGTTAATCATGCAGAAATCACTCAAAATGCAGAAAATTTAAAATGAATGCAACTTAAACTAGTCACTAGATTTGGAATGCTTAATATTCATCACTGAGCATTTACAAACATAGCAGGCAGAATAGAGTTCCTTCCTTTTCATGTGCAATATTAATTATCTTGTCTGCAATGACCCTTCTTTTGTTCATATCCTTGGACAGATTATGCAGGCATCCAGATTGCACATTTAAAGAAATTCCCTCAAAACAGACAAAGAAATGATGCCAACCTCCTTGTAGCATACAAATAAGCAGAGTTGAGGTATGTGTGGCGATTTCATCTTGATGTGAAGGCTCTTATCATAGACACCCAGCTAATTAGATGTTTCCAAATCATCAGAATCATTCCTACAAGTAGAAAACAAAGAAAATGTTATGCCCCCAATCCTTTCTCCTCTTAGTCAAGATAGACTTCCTCAAGTTACTTAGAGGAAATAATAATCAAAAACCAATATAAAAGACAACACAAAAAGAAAATTTTCATGCATATCTCAAACTGTTTAGTGATTGTTTTCAGTAATGTTGTTTTGCTTGTGTACTTAGTGATAAAACTCTTAAGTAGTTAGGAGACAGGTGACTGTCTCAGATTGGACGATTGGGTATCACTGGCAGAATGATGACCTGGTTGATACTACTTAGGACACGTAAATTGCTCAGTCGATTACCCTAAGACTAGGAAATTGATCAGTTTCAAGCCATGAGGGTTCTAAAAGAACCAGGATGTCACAAAAGTGACTAAAAGATATGTACAAGAGAAATCAAAGATGCATGAAAGTGGGAAATGCCAATGTTGCATTAATAGATGGAGCGTTTGAGTACAAGAGGCGCCTGTTTGCCAGGTTTTCACCTGCTTGGCAAAGATTTTTTTTTATTTATTTTTTAGGACATTTTATCAGTCGTACAAGTTACTAGAGCAAAGAATACTAATTGAAGAACTTTTTCAAGTGGATGGTGTTGATCAGTTCATGAAGTTGTTCTCCTTCCGATGTTGAGAGCTGATAGGAACTAAAGCCAAAGACTGCAGTAACGATGTAGGGGGCCATCCAGTTGGGTTCAAACTTCCCTTTGTTGTCTCAAAATTGTTGATTTTTAGGATTTTCTCTCAAAACAAGGTCACCAGCCTGAAATTCCTATTGTCGAACCTTTTTGTTACATCCTTTAGACATTCTCTTTTGATAAACTCTCAGATGATCAAATGCCACTTGCCGATGTTCATCTAGCAATTTGAGTTCTTGCAATCTAGATATTTTGGAGTCTTAATCAGTAACAAGACCTTGCAAAGAAACTCTTAAAGATGGTATTTTCACCTCAAGAGGTAATACTGCTTCGGATCCATACACCAAAGAAAAAGGTGTAGCCCTAGTAGGTGTTCTAATACTTGTTCTATAAGCCCATAGTGCAGGATTGAGCTGCATATGCCAATCCCTCCCAGATTTGTTTATTGTTCTATGTAAGATAGTAAATAGGTTTTTGTTAGATGCTTCAGCCTATCCATTTCTTTGAGGGTAATATACGGATGACCAGTGTTGTATGATTTTGAATTTCTCACAGAGCTCGTCTAGATCTTTATTCTTGAATTGTCCTCCATTGTCAGTCACAATGGATGAAGGTATTCCATACCTACAGATGATATAGTTAAGAATGAATAGAGCTACTTGTTTACTAGTTGCTTTGATGAGAGGAACCGCTTCTACCCACTTAGTGAAATACTCAGTGGTAGTTATGATAAATTTGTGTCCATTGGATGATGCAAGATATATTTGACCAATGAGATCAAAGGCCCATTGCTGAAAAGGCCAATGTGTAATCAAGGGTATGAGATCCCTTGTTGGAGCATGTATGAGATTCCCATGTAGCTGACACTTCTCACAAGTTTTAAAAAACTTTACAATGCCTTTCTCCATGTCTGGCCAATAGTAGCTAGCCCTTAGTAGTTTTCAAGCTAAAGTAAGACCATTCGAATGAGATCCACAAATACCTTCATGGACTTCTGATAATGCACATTGGGACTCTTCAGTTTCTAGACACCTAAGAAAAGTACTATCCAAACCTCACCTAAATAGATCGTTAGCGATGATGATGTAGCATGAAGCATTTCAGATTAGATTTTTTTTCTGATTACGGGTAAGATTTTTTGGGACAATTTGGTCTCGTAGATAAGAGTAAATATGGTTGTAGTGAGATGAGTCATGTCCAATAATAGAATAGACCACCTGGGACTTAGGAGAATCATAGGTAGGGTAATGTAACTCTTCCACTAGGAATTCAAAGCGAAAATTAGATTCTTGTAACTCTGGTATAGATGCCAAGGTGGCCATAGCATCTACTGCTCTGTTTGCTAATCTGGGAATCTGCTAGAATGATACAAAAGTAAAATATTTCTCGAGATCATCCACCATTCTCTTATAAGGCATCAGTTTCTCATCTCAATTCTAATATGTATCATTTATTTGATTGATGATTAGTTGAGAATCTCCATAGATGTGTAATTCTAGAACCTTACATTTGATAGCCAGCTTGATCCCGTTTACCAAAGCTTCATACTCTGCAATGTTGTTTGTGCAAGGGAAAAGAATCTTATAAGACTTCAAGATTGACTACATTTGAGGAGTAATAAAAGTATTCCAACACTGAAACCATTTTGAGTGAAAGACCCTTCAAAGAACATCTTCCATGATTGTTGAGTAAGGTGAATTACTAATTCATCTGGAAATTCTATATGTCTTCAAGTGGAGCATCAACAAGTTGATATACAATTACCTATCCTTTGATGGCTTTGCGTTCTACATATTCAATATCAAACTCTGTAAGAACCATGACCCATTTAGCCAATCTTCCTATAAGTGTTGCTTTGTTGAGAAGATACTTGAGTGGATCAATCTTAGCTACTAGCTTGATGGAATGTGCTAACATATAGTGTCTCAATTTTGGTGATGCAAAGACCAATGCCAAGCATGCTTTTTCTATTATAGTGTAGTTCATTTCATAAGACACTAATGTTCTGCTAATATAATATATAGCTCTTTTTTTTATTTTCATCATGTTGTGCCATAAGTGCCCCCAATGATGAATCAATAGCTGATATGTATAAAATTAATGGTTTACCTTGATTTGGTGTCATCAGTATTGGTGGATTAGATAGGTATTCTTTGATTCGCAAAAGGTGTTGTTCACATTCTTGATCCTAGTTGTATGTTACTCCTTTCCTTAATACTTTTGTGAAAGGTTGAGCCTTATGCGCCAGCTGAGAAATAAAGCGTCTGATTGACTAGAGATGTCCTTGTAAACTTCTCATTTGATTGATATTCTTTGGAGGTGGCATTTCCATTATAGCTTGGACCTTCTTAGGATCAACCTCAATTCCTTTCTTCGAAATGATGTAGCCAAGTAATTTCCTTGATGTCACTCTGAATGCACACTTTTTAGGATTTAGCCTGAGCTTGAATTTTTCCATTCTATCTAATATAAGGCCTAGCTCTTGAATATGTGTGGATCTCTTCATAGTCTTCACTAAAGTGCCATCAACATAATCTTCCATATTCTTATGCATAATATCATGAAAGATAACTGTTACTACTCTTTGGTAAGTTGCTCTTGCATTCTTTAGCCCAAATGACATGACGTTCCAATAGAAGGTTCCAGATGCATAGGTGAAAGATGTCTTTTCTTGATCCCCAGAAGCTATTTTGATTTGATTATAACCAAAGAATCCATCCATTAGTGAGTACATCTCATATCCAACAGTCATATCTACTATCATATCAATGTTAGGCAATGGAAAATTGTCTTTTGGACATGGTTTATTGAGATCCCTGAAGTATGTGCAGACCCTAATAGATTTGTTTGCCTTTGATATAGGTGCTATGTTTGAAATCCATTCTGCATAGTCTATTGCTCTGATAAATCCAACTTTTAACAAATTTTCAGCTCAACTTTGACTAGCAGTGCCACATGAGGGTGCATCTTGCGGAGTTTTTGCTTGATTGGTTTAACTCTTGGTGTAATAGAAAGATGGTGCATGATGAGATCAAGATCTAGACCCGACATATCAGAGTATATCCATGCAAAGTTGATCTTCTTTTCTAGGAAGAGATTGCTGAAATCTTTTAACTCTTCTTTTGATAATGATTGAGCTAAGTGGATGATATGTGGTGTCTCTTGACTCCCAATATTTACTGGCTGAGTTGGTTCAATCAATATAGAAGACCTTTCCTAAAAATGACTTGGCAGTATATCAAGTATCTCACCTTCAGGTGCCTCATAGAGGTTTTCACCCTTAGGTATGTCCTTTATTTTTTCTCTTTTTGATTCTAACACCGCCACAATGTGGTTTTTTCTATTAGATCTTTTATTTTTATTTTTTAATTTTTGCAACTAAGATACTTGATATTTGTTTCAGTCATTTTCTCACTATGTTCGCTGGTGGAAGAGTCCATTGGTTCAACTGCATTAAGGTAGTAGGCTAACGTATAGTCATTGGCAAAGATAGGTACATTCATAGGTTGGTTTTGGAGAGTACTATCAATTAGTTCAGGATGTACCAAAGATAAAGTTTGGAGAGGTTTGAGAGAGTTCACGGTATTATCATCATAGCTTCAGACCGACAAGTCAAGTTCTAGAAGACTACCTTGCGTAAATGTCTCGGGACTAGGAATAGTTACAACATGATCATTGAAGTACACATGAATATTTAGTTGACCAAATCCAATAGACCTACTCATAGCACCATTTTCTACACAAGACTAGACTACATATTGTGGTTCAATAGTAACAAGATCAATAGAAAGATTCCTAACATCTATGACAGAGGAGTCAGAGTTTGATGCTGAATAGGTACTATCATCAATAGGATTGTTGTTGGAGTCATCAGAGTCATAAGATGAAGTTTTTGACTCTTCTTCAAGTGATTGAGTGAATTTATGTATAGTGTCAATACCTACATCTTTGATGTTGAAAGTTCCTTCATGATTTGGTTCATTTATCACTTGTATCTGACATACCTGTTGACATAACCTTAATGGTTCTATGATTTTTTGTCTTCTACTCCATTTAGCTTCTTCTGGACTAATGGCTAGTTCTATTTCTGTAGCTTCCAATTCTTCTTGTGTAGTTCCATACCTAATTTGTTCTGTCCTATTGGAGGGAGATATAGTAGGTGAAAAATTTTCTAGTTTCCTTTCTTCTTTCAACTTTTGTTCATAGTCTGCCTATCTTTTTAATCTGATTTCTTCTACATCTGTTTGTAGTTTTAAACGTATCAGCTCTTGTGTGTCATCTATGATATCACTGGACTCTTCTAGAGTTTTTGTACTAGATGTATCTGAGAGATGATCTGGACTCCATTCATACTAGTTCGAGTCAGTTTCTGAATCATCTATGTGTTGTCTACCAATGTATGTGATTGGAATTTTTAGTGGTGCAAACAATTCCCTGATTCTTTCTACCTCTTCTCTCATATCCTCTAGGACTTCTACTCCTTGTAATGTTGTAGCTGATACCATTGGAACTTGATCACTGACTATTTCCTCTCTCTTGATTGTCATTTCTTTTTGTTCTTTTTCATACTCTTCTTGAGTTTGTTGAGTGTTTACTTCCTGTGATAGTGAAGGAAGTGTCTTTTTCTTCCACTTAGATTTAGAAGCATGTTTTTGGTCTGATGTCTTTCCTAGATTGTATCTCGGTCTAGATTTGTCATTTGCAGACTTTGTTTGTAGATGAATGGGCTCAATAATACCTTCTTGATTTTTTTTTAGAGGACCAGTACCTGAATATCCCATACGTTGAATCATTTTATATCCTAGACCATATTGTGTCGGAGAAATCTCACAATGTCTTACTTCTTTGTTTTCACTATCTTCTTTGAAAATACATTTGAGAACAACATCCTCTTCTATTTCATCCGCAAGGGAAGTAGAGGATTTTACAAAGACCATCATATATGACATTTGGAGTGCAAGTCTATGGCTTCATAACCTCTGATGGTTTTCCTGACTGCCTGGGTGATGGAGGAAGAGAAATGAGTGAAAGTACTAGTTCTATCTTGTATCCATCCATGCCAATATCTGTGATTTTTAATTTCTTTTCTAAGTCCTTCATCAAGGTTTCTGAACTTTCAGTTGTAGAGGCTTCTCTATTATGAGGTACAAAGATATCAACACTCTTTGTCAATGCATTACAGAGGGAGTTTGTATCAGCAGGAATATTGACTTCAACCTTGTTATAAGGAAATTTTAAGGACTGATGATACATAGATGGAACTGCCTTCATTTCATGAATCCATGGCCTACCCAGTAAGATGTTGTATGACAGAGGAAGATCAAGCACCTGGAAAATAACATCCCTTTCTATAGGTCCTACCCTGATTGGTAGTAGTACCAGACCTTTAGAGGTTCTTTCTTCATCATAAGCTTTGATTGTTATTTTCTTGGCCGGATCAATGACATTTTCAAAAAAACCGAGTTGTGTAAGTAGATTATAGGTACAAATATTCAACCCAACACCTCCATCTATCAAAACACGTTTAACTCGGTGTTTATGGATCATAGCTTCAATGTGCAATGGTTGGTTTTGTGAGTGATTCAACGAGTTGTTATCTTCTTCAGAGAAAGTAAGATAATGAGGCGAAGCCAGGTGACCCACCATAGATTGAAACTGATCGATATCTAAATCTTTTGGGATATTAGTTGTGAGTAACACTTTATCCAAGATCTCTTTATGAGCAGAAGATATTTTGAGCAATTCAAAGATGGAGATTTGAGCATTTGTTCTTTTTAGTTGTTCGATAATGCTATATCTAGAGGATGATGATGAAGTTAGCTGTTTAAATTTAGAAAATGTTGTATTTATTTGTTTGTTTGATGAGGTTGGTAGGTTTGACATCGTTTGAGTAGGAGTTGAAGAACTAGCTCCTTGGAGAGTGACTTTCTTTTGAGCACGGGTCATAGCATTTGCATTTTGTGATTCGTTTTATTTATCTTTGATTATAATAACATTGTAATATGCAGGTTGGGAAGACTCAATCATGTTGATCACATTGTCATTGTTGGTATAGGTGTAATTAACTTTGGCACCTCCTTTTGACTTTGAGGAATCACCTTGTTCATAAACAGGTAAGGGATCCTTAAAAGCTTTGTGATCAACATTAGTGTGATTTCCAACAACAATTTTGCCAGCGTCAATGAGATCTTGAATCTCATGCTTGAGCTTCATGTAGTTGTTTGTGTTATGACCTTTGTTTTGATGGTATTCGGAGTATTCATTTTCTCTCCACCATTTTGGTTTAACTTCCAGATCATATGGCCTAGAATTGTCTGGTAAGGTTATCAGATCGTTTTCCAATGAAGTTTTGAAATAGGATTCATATGATTCTTCCAGAGGAGTGAATTCACATTTAGGTTTCAAAAGCCAAGGTTTCTTTTTAAACCATTTTTTTACTGTCTACGAAGGATTTTCTATTGCGGTTTCAGCTGCTTTGAGTGCTTGCATGCCACTAGCCAAGTTAAATATCATGAAATTTGATTTTGCTTTAACATTGTCTACCACTCCATCATTAACAACATTTTTGTTGCCATCTTTTTCATATTTCCAATGTGTGTTCTTTTCTTTGGAACTAGATCCCGGTTGTGTTTCTTTCCAAAGTGAGATATCTCCCTTCTTTATAAGCACATCTTCCATCCGGAGGGCATTATCTACCATTTTGTTGAATGAAGGGTGCACTTGCATTTGGATAATGTATTTCAATTCAGGGATTAAGTTGTTGATGAAGATATCCATCTTCTTAGAATCTAGAATAGACCGTGAATATCTAGAGAACATATTTCTCCATTGTTGGAGAAAAGTGAGAAAGGACTCTCCTGTTTTCTATTTGGTATTGCAAAGCTCTATCATAGTGACTGGGTGATGAATATTATAGGAGTATTGTTGTATAAATAGTTAGATTAATTTTTCAAAAGTTTTTATTCCCATAGGTAGGCTTGAGAACCATTCCATAGCTTGCCCCCCTAAACTTCTCAGGAAAAGGCGCATGAGATATGTTTGGTTGTGCATGAACTCCATACATAAAGCACAAAATTCTTTGATATGGTCTTGGGGATCCGAGTTACCATCATATTTGTCAAATTTTAGGATCTCCACTCGTGAAGGAAATGGAGGCATGTAAATGTTTTTCTCAAATGGAAATGGGTATATTGTGTCCAGAGAATATTGTTTTGATGATTTATCCTTGTTTTTCAGTCCCGTGATCTCAGTTCATAACACTTGTAATTGTTTGTTTGCCATTGCTAATGGTGTCCCTTCCTCTTTAGTGATGAGGGACTCAATGTTATAACGAGTAGGAATTTTAGCTCTTTTCTTTGCTAGTTCTAGAAAATAGTCTTCTTTTTATCTAGCCATGATAACCTTCATCATTTTTCGGAAATCTTTATCTTTTTGACATTTCTAAATATTAGTTTCTGGAGGTTCAGAGGCTTCAGATTCACTTGATGAGGAATCACTATCAGTATCATGGATAGTGAGATCGTCATAAGTTTTGTGTTTAGCAGCTTGTCTTTCTTGTTTTATTCCAGATATAGTGGGAGACAAGGGTTGATCATAAATTGACATATCTAATGATGAAGGTTTATCAGTGAGAGGATCCTTTACATAAAATGGATTATCTTGATATGAAAAGGATTGTCCTTTATCCTTGTCTTCTTTCTTATGAAAACTTCTAGTTTGAATAAGAATTTTTATTGACTGATGTGACCTAAAGTTGTTTGTGATCCAGAAGTCAAGATCAAATTTGGAGCTAGTTGTTCGTTTAATGTATCGATTGAGAGAAGCAACTAAGATTGAGTCTAGTTTCAGGAAAGATCTATCATGTTTAAGACGTTTATCTAAGTTACCTAGTTTGATTTAAGAGAAGTGACTAAGATTTAGTCTAGTTTCAAGAATGATCTATCCTGTGTAAGATGTTATCTAAGTGACTTAAATTTGATATATGGTTGATTGAACTAGATGAAAGATGATTGACAAAATCGTGCAACACTACAGCAGAAGTGCACTGTTTAGATTTGTTTATGCTTAGAATGATGATAACCAGTTTTATGCTCATTGTAGACTATTTTAGGAAAGTTTGACTATTCTGGACTGAAAAAATCAGAGATTCGTACGACAGGTTTTATAGGACCATATGATAGTTTAATAGCTTTAGGATGACAGAAAAAGAATTTCGTACGAGTTGCTGCCTATGTTCACATGATAGATGGGTATACCTCAGATGATAAACTGATGAATGTAATGGTGTTTCATACAACACATAATTAGAGACTAGATGATAATTCCCTAAGCAGGACAACAGTTTATCAGATTTTGTACGACACAGAACTGAGGCTTAGACGACAAACTGTAAGACTTGATGAAATTTTGTACGATAGAAGGTATGTAGCAAGATGATAAATCAAAAGACTCATATGACAGTTTACTGGACAAAGACAAAATTTCTGACAGATCAAGTTTTTAATGACTGACAACGACCAGTTTTGAGATGGACTGAGTTTTTGGACAGCTGAGATAGACTAGTTTGCGACATGAACAGAGCTTCGACTAAGATAGACTAGTTTTTGACACAGGCAGAGTTTCGACTAAGATAGACTAGTTTTTGACATAGATAGAGTTTTGACTATTGAGTTGTTTATTGTTTTCTCCAATTTTGATATTTCAGTTTCAGTTTCAGGGATGTAAACACACAATATGTATAATGATTCCAATCACAACATGCTAACCCTATGAAAATTGGTGAGAGAAGAAAACCTTTGCTTGCAGACTCAGGTACACACCCAATAGCTAAAAACATACAACCACCGAGTCTCACGCAATGGATTCTCAACACCGTATTAGTTGACTCCAAATGCTAATGTGGGCACGAAATGATAAGTATCTTGGGAGAGTTACTATCTCTCTTGCACAAAGATTATCCCCCCTTTCATAGGTGAATCGAGTAGCTTCTAATTTTAATTGGAACTAGTAAGGAATTCATTCGGTGCGTCAGGTATAAACTCAATTAAGAGGTCTCCCAACCTTGAAAACCAAGGTTTAGTATACCTGAAGGTACAAAAGAGAGCTATTCCTGAGCATTGTCGTTGACTTGATTTTCATCAAATCACGTTTATTTTATAGTGGGTTGGAAAAATTGGTGCTTAGCCATTCCCACTTGGGTCATTCCCCTCTCATTGACCCTAATGGCTTTGGCCCTAAAGGCTCCTCAGGAGGGCAGGCCTGCTAAAGTTATGCAAATCTCAAAACTAGAAAAAGCCTCAAGGGTCTAGATTTCTAATTGTCTATGCAGACAAGAGCATAGTCTCCTACCTCTCAGAATTTTCTTAAAACATGAAAGACAGATTTTGTTCATTAACTAGATAGAAAGTTAGGTGCCTAAAAAATGAATTTAATGAATACACAATGTTTACTCGAATCTCCTCAGGCAATCTGCAAAGATAACGAATCAGTAGTCACATTGTCTTTGTTTGACAAGCATATTCCTCAACAAGCATTCTGCAAAAACTGATTAGGTTGTGAAAATTTCTCAGATAGATGAACAACAAGCTAGGATCAGCGTTAGTATGATAAAAATTGAATAAGAAAGCTTGAAGAATGAAATCTTCTTTTAACCCAAAAACACAGAATACCGTACGATGATTCTCACCGAGTCGTATGATAATTCGTATGAGATCGCATGATATCTGCAGTTTGTCATTCGAGACTGTGGGAAAATTCGTACGATAATTCATAGTAACTGTACGGACGAAAATCCAAAAAAAAAAAAAATTCTGAAAAATAAGAAAAAAGTTAGTCTTAGAGACCGAAAGATGTAGTCTTCTGCCCCACGATGGGTGCCAGAAATGTGTGTGTGAAAAAGTGGAATAAGTATCTGCAAGCTGTAAGACACAACACTTCAATTAAGTCATTACATGTATGGTTAGACAGATATAAGCATGAATAATAAAACCATAACAAAAAGACCAATTGCCTTCTAAAAGATGCGAGTATCGACTTGCTCTTAGATTTGTATAAGCAATACCAGTGACTAGACTACACCAAGACAAAGGATTTAATCTATATGAGCATGATATTAAGCTAAATGGATGCAAGATTATGCTAGATGGATGAATAGTAAGCTATATGAATTCAAGCAATCATAATTGAACTAAATATGCAAAAATAAACTAAACTAAGATGCAATAATCTAAAAAAGCAAGCACAATATCTTCAATGACTCCAGAGAAAAAACTGCATAATAACAATAAATCTCCAGGGTGTTTTGAATGAGAGATGAAGGCTGAATTTATAGAGAATCACAAGAGAGATCAAGAAAAAGCCCAATTTAGGATAATTGAAATAATTGAGAGATCAAATTCAATTAACCTTGAGATAGATTCCAATTATAGTTGAATTGAAATGCATTCAGATTATAAGTTTGAGTTTGCATTAGAGATATAATTCAATTAATTCCATGCACTTGAGATGAAAATAGGTAATTCCATGCATATTCTTTGATTTATTCAAGAAAAGAATCTTTTCAATGCAACTGAACTTCTTTTCTCAAAATCTTTGAGTTCCAATTTTAGAGAATGATTAATAATTCATTTTAATTTATTTTCTGATTTCAAGTTCTCAATTTAGAAGAAGAAAAAATATCTCAAGTTTGATTTCTCTCTCAATTCAATTCTTTTATTTTATTTTCAATTTAAGTCTTGATTTACATATTGATTCCTCCTTTGTGATAAATTAATTCATTTTTTTATGATAAAATGGCAAATTTATTAATTAATTGAATATGCTAGGATATTTAATAAATTAAATAGGATAATTCATCAAAATGATTTTCTTGGAATGATTTAATTAATTAAATTAATATTTAATTAATATAAAATAATCCACTTGCCATGTAATATTTGATGATTGAAGAATTAATTAATTTTATTCTCAAAGTTGATTTAATTGCCTTTGGTTAGGACCTTGGTGATGTTGTCGAGATTAGGGGACCATGGTTTAGGTGACCAATTTTAGGGTATTACACATACCACCTTTGCAAAGGGGGAAATACCACATCTAATGTTCTTAAATACTTATTGCTCTTTCATGGTGGAAAAAAGTTTATGCATAGTTAAGCCATATCTATGGACTAAATTGATCAATACATATAAAACTTCATTTGATGATGTCCATTTGAAGAGTCTATTGTTGCAATAATATTTAAAAATATAGTGAAGGTATTGACTTATCTTAACAAGTTAGAATTCATTCATAGAGATCTCAAGATAATCATATTTTAGTAGATAATGATGATATAGTCAAATTGACAAACATTGGACTATATTTGTGAATGAAAATAAGAAACATGTAATAAAATAACTTTATATGGTCTATTGGATCACTACTATTGAGCTTTCTTGTGGTGAGCTTCCTTACTTAATATATAATGGGAGAAATTGTTGAATGGATTTTGGGCTTTCTATGTTTTCATAGTTTTCCTGTAAAACAACAATGTCTAGATATTCATCATTTGGAGATTTCAATGGCCTTATTGAGTCTCATTTCATGGGATATGGGCCTTGATGTGTCAACAATAGTATGAAGTAATAATGGATGGGTTATCTATAGATACAAGGTGCATTGTACTTAACATATTTATTGTTTTAGGTGGGTTCTTTGATTTTACATGAATAATACAATTTTTCTTTATCATAGGTTAATATAATCTCAAATTGGCCCATAAAATGCTCAAATTTAAATGACACATTAGATTCTAGACCATGTGGTAGAGGTTGATTTGTTGTGGGTCCATAGTGACACTATTTAAATGGATGCTCCATCATTGTGATTAACTAAAGTTAAAACCCTTATCCTTGCCCATTCATATCTTGAATTCTTTAATATTTTTCCTATATCTCATATAGTTCATGTCATATATAATCTACTAGTATTAATTTTATTTCATGAGAATATTCTAAATAATAAGCTATTACTATTCACTTCTTTTTTGAGTTTTCCTATATGGTCCTAAATGTTAGAAGATCATCATTGTTCTAGTTTAATCATCATTTTAATTAAACAAACCATCATCTTTGGAATAAGTTGTTGGCATATGCACACTCCAATGAGACATTGTATGTGATTGAAGGTTTTGTCATTGATGGCAACCTTGCAATCCTATGGCACCGGCAAAACATTATACTGGAAAAGCATTACACCGGCAAGATAGTGCACCGGCATCAGTAGATCACTCTACACCGACACTGACACAGAAGAAAACAAGTATACCAGCACAGAGGCTGACAGGATTTTTGCTATATAATATTTTGTTTATTATTGTAAGCCAACTTGGGAAATTTGACTCTTATATATAAAGGAGATCATTGCAGACATTTGTAGGAGTGAAAAAGGAGCATTAAGGAAAATATTAGGCAGACCTAATGTACGAAATATAGGTCAAAGGGTATATGTAAAGAACAGAGCAAGAACTGGTACTGAATCTGGCATTGAAGATGCTATTGTAAAGCAGTACAAGTTATTGGATTAGTATAATCCTTATTGTAAGTCAGTGTGACTTCCCATTGAGCAGTGAGCTCTAGGCAGTTGGCCTTCCTGCATGTGTAGGCCCCTATTGTAAGTAATATTCTCTTATTGGCCAGTGAGTGAATATTGTGGGTCACAAATCCCACCAAGGTTTTTCCCACACCAGGTTTCCTCATTAACATCTTGTGTTATGGTGTATTTTTCATGTGGATGTTCTTGATTCTGTTTATTGCATTATTTCTTGCATACCGGTACACTGTTATATTATGTTCTGTATGTTTTAACTTAAGAAATTCTTATTACCGGTTAGATACTGATTCACCCCCCCTCTCAGTATCTGTGGGACCCCTAGCAATTGGTATCAGAGCTTGGTCCTCTATTTTTAGAAGCCTAACAGCTTGAGGAAGATCTTGACACGGGTAAAGATGGAAAATTTGATGAAGCAACTTGAAAGAGCTCTTACAAACTATGATGCAGAGAAATTGAAAAATATCAAATTAGAAGATGATTTAAGGGTAGCTCAGGATATCATTCAGGCACCTCAAAAAAATTTTACTGTTGCAAGAAATAAGAGGAGAGAACTTTGTGAAAAACTGCAAAATGAGAATGATGAAAAGGAATCACTTAATGATATGATAAGCAAGTTGAAACAAGAGATCATGACAACAAAAAATGAAATGTAGGATATGACTATGAGATTTTGCAAAGAGATTGAGGATAGGAAGAAGAATGAAGAAGAATTGACCAGAAGACTTAGTGATGCAGCAAATGAGAACACAAGACTTAGCTATGAAAATGACATGTTGAAGACAGATCTAATGCACACTCAGAATGACTCAAATGAACTAATGAGACAAAAAGAAATCTTGGAAAGAGAACTGGAAACTACAAATCAACACAAAGAAAAATTCAAGAAAAGCTTAGAGGAACTTGGTACCTTGCTGAAGAATCAAAAACCTAAAGGTGACACTTCTGGAATTGGCTTTGAAGTTGGTGAAAGCTCCGGTACTGCAAATACTTAGGATCACAACAAACCGGCAAGACAACCTAATGCTTATAAATTCAATGGAAAATGCTTTAACTGTAATAAGTATGGTCATAGAGAAAATGAATGTAGATCTAGGAATTATCAGAATATCAACACACCCACCAGTCAATGTTCAAAATGCAACAAAGTTGGTCACAACTTTGAAAACTGTAGAATGAATGTGAGATGTTATGTTTGTGGAAGATTTGGACATTTATCAAATCAATGTAGAACACAAACCGGCATAGGTTATGGGAAAGCTATTCAGAAGAATAATGTAACTTGTTATGCATGTAACAAGATTGGGCATATTGCTAAATTTTGTAGAAGTAAAGGAACACCTGTAGACAACAAAAGTGCTAGCTTGAAAGGTAAAGAAAAAGTTGAAGAGGTTAAGAAAGAATTCTCAAAACAATGGATTAGAAAAGCTGATCTAAATATTGGGAATACTCCTCCACCGGTAGATCCAACCAATGCTTCACTAGTAGGACAAAGTGATACTTCATTGGCAAGACAGAGCAGTGCTCCACCGGCAGGAAGTTCTTCATCTAATTGAAGAAAAATTTCCTTGAGGGTTTGGCAATCTAATGACACATGTGCTAATTATTCCCTTGGTTAGAGATAAGAAGTTGAAAAATTACTTATTACCGATAGACAATGTTAAGTGAATACTTAACCGGCATGCAATTAATGTGGTAGATGGTGAAAAGACATTATAAAAGTAAGGTTTTAGCTCCATTTCATTTCACCGTGATTTCAAATTTTCAAAGAGCACGAAGATTCCGAGCTAAGGCATTTTGAGCAAGAAGCAAGCACACTCCAAGAAATCATCCATCCAAGGTAGTAAAAGGTATTTAATCATGGCATCCACCTCTGCAATTGAATACATAGCAAACCCTACTATTGTTGAAGTAATAAAAAGACCTAGGCCTGTATTTCAGTTAGTTCCTAAGATAGCAAAGAAGGATGATACCTTAGGTGCTTTTTCTCAAATCCCTAAGGGAGTTGTATATGCTGAAGACCCCAGAATGTACATCCACTGCAACATTGAAGAGTTAGGAGATGAGGAAATCAAAACCATGTATAAAACCGTGATATGTGATAATACCGACAATGTTAAAGATGAACACAAGATTATTGAAACCCTAGGATTTATAGAAATCCTTAGCATTCCTGAATTTCCTAAAGATGTGATTAGGATAGTTTTAAGCAGAGTACATGGAGAATTTTTCTAGTTAGATGCAATCCATAAGATCACCAAGGAAGCTATGAAAGCTGTCACAGGGTTACCAACCACCGATAAGAGACCAGATAAAACCAAGAAGGTTCCCAATGACCTAGTTATAAAACTAACTGGTGCAACATTCGACAAGAGGTCTCTAAGGGTTAATGATGTAAAAGATATCAATGTGAGATTCATTAGTATGATATTAGGTTATAAAGCCACTCATGCTAATAGACTTAATTCAGTTTCAAGTTTATGCATTAAGAGTGCTTATGATATGGTAACAGACAATGCAAAAATTGACATATGTGAATGGTTAAAGGATGAACTAATTGACAACCTTGGAAAGATCAAGAAGGACAAGAAAGGAAATTTCAGATTTTGAAATCTGTTAGTATGCCTAATGCTACACATAACAAAATAGGTTCCCGGTATAGGTTACAAAGAACTTGGATATGACATATCAGTAGTAAAACAATTGACTAAACTATTCAATAACATGGGTGAGAACAAGGAAAACAATATTAATGACTTCTTTCAAGCATTAAAAACCAAAATGAAGAAAAGAGTAAGGTTATCTCAGAAAATAGTAGACAAATACAAAGATGATATATGCTTTGTTATTAAGAAAGATGAAATCTGGATGGAAGCGGTCATCCCAAGGACAATTAGGGTAACCGAGATGGGCTATGAAAGAGATGATCACATAGTTGAAACATATGTTAAAGCACTTCTGGAAGCCCCCAATGAACCTAAGGAAGAAGTATTTGGTAGTGCTGAGACTATAGAAAGCCAAATACAATTAAAAAAAAGAGTAAAGAAGGTTGATGCATTTGTAAGGAAAGGATCCAGACAAGCAAAAGCCATTAAGGAAGATGTTTTAAAAAAAATGGGTATAACAGAGGATGAGTTGGTAGCTAAACAACCTAAAACTCACCTATCACCGGTAGGTACTTCTTCGGAAGGTGACATGCCAACAACTTTCAAAAGAGTTGTAAGAAAAAGAGATCCCTCACCGGCAACCACACCTTCACCTAGAAGAACAAGGCAAAAGCAACAAGCAGTGAGATCTTTGGTTAGAAAGGCCACACCAAAGAAGAAACTGACACCTAAGAAGAAGAAAATGACAAATAGTGACTTGGCCCCTCTTGATATACTGCTAAATGAAATCATAGAGGAAGGAAAACTGAAGAACATAGAGAAAATTTATGACACTCTAACTGCTGATGAGAAAGAGAAAGTTGAGAACAGTGTTATATTGCATATGGACATGTACAAGAAATTTTTTATGGAAGTAGTAAATGAAATTCCTGATGAATTATTCAAAAGACTTGAGGCCAGAAGGCAAGTAGTGATTGAATTAGATAAGAAAATAAAAATTGAGAAGCTACTTGTTGTATATCTAGTAAACTCTCCAAAAGAAATTGATGATTTGATTGCTCAAGCAAACCGGTCAGTATTCTCTACTGCACACCGACATATTTCACTAATGGCAGGAAGAGTTAATGAAGTGATAGAGGAAACAAAAGATGGATGGGATATATTCCTAGTTGACAAAGAAAAACAAGAAGAGTACAGGAATCCTAAACCTATAAAGGTATATCAGAAGGATAGAGACAAGGGGAAAGGTAAAGTTGGTGGACCACCAAGCATCAAAATTAAAGACAACCTAACCCCACCAGTGAAAACAAAAACTACTGAAGATCAATCGGCAACAGAAAGTATGGATGTAGAGGATAACAATCCTAATTCTGAAGTCCTATATACTATGAATGTTGATACTCAGAAGATCAACATATTAGTAGACAAAGATACAACTGATAAGTTAGCTATGGCTAATGAGCCTCCGGTAGCAGGGGAAACAGAGAAACCGGTAGAAGATACAAAGAAAAAGGTAGAGACTGAGTCACAGATAGAGACAACACAACATACAGAGAAACCAATAGAGCTAAAGGCTCTGGAACAACATCAACCAGAATAGGTACATAAGGAAACAGTACCACCAGTAACTAGTGAAGTAGGAAAACCAATGCTTAAAGAAATGTAGACATAAACTGACCTACCAGAGGTCAATACAAGCATGGTTACTTCCACCGGTACTCAGATTGTTGTATCATCATTAGCATTCAAATCAACAAATGTGACTGAGGTATTACTTGACTCTATCAAGAAAATAACTGACTATAACTCACAGGCTTACAAAGCAATTGATGATTCTATACCAATTTTGAAGGTAATAGCTCCCAATTGTAATATAGATAATAAAGATTCTTTAGGACAATTAGATACATTGTGTAAATATATCTTAGAAAACATTGAGAAAATAAAGGAAGAGTCAGTGAAGGATAAGGTAGAAATTGAAAAACAAAAATTCTTTGATGAGGAAATAAAGAAGTGTAATAGAGATTTTGACACACTTCTACCAGAACTATGTAATTTGTTGAAAGAATACAAAAATCTGTATAAATATACCTGTAAAACAAACTTTTTGACTGTAGATATTGACAAGAAAATAAGCAAGGCACAGGATGAGATAAATAAACTTGCAGACAACTTTGTCAACTCACCTGATTCACTATTAGTTTTTGAAGAGAAGATAGAAAATTTTGAGGAAGAACTACTCAAATTAGAAAGGGAGAAAGAAAGAATAATAAACAAGGCAAAACATTTGAGATCTAAACTAAGTCCAAGATTGGACTATCTAGCATCTCTGCAGAAGGAAATTTCTAAGGCATTAATATAGGGAAGCAAAACACCGGCAAAGCATTTGCAGCATCTCACCGGTATAGTAAAGAGAACTGAGACAACAATAAAAGATAGTAAGAAGTTTATGGATAGTCTAAACTTGATTTTGGGAGATCTTTTTCAAATAATAACTACCTAGCTACAAGGTTGAGGTTATGGATAGATGAAACTACAAACTCTACTGACATCTTGACAACCTTTATCATTGATGCCAAAGGGGGAGTAGTGGGATGAGAAAATTCAAAACATAGGAATCATATGCTCAGGGGGAGCTCTCACATTTTTGGTAAACATTTTTTTTGGTAACATTTTTGAACTACACATTTTTGGATACTTTTTGAAATTTCTCATGAGTGTTGCCATCAATGCCAAAGGGGGAGATTGTTGGCATATGCACACTCTAATGAGACATTGTATGTGATTGAAGGTTTTGTCATTGATGGAAACCTTGCAATCCTATGGCACTGGCAAGACATTATACCGGCAAAGCATTACACCGGCAAAGCATTACACCGGCAAGATAGTGCATCGACATCAGCAGATCACTCTACACTGGCACTGACACAGAAGAAAACAAGTTAACCGACACAGAGGCCGACGAGATTTTTGTTATATAATATTTTGTTTATTATTGTAAGCCAACTTGGAAAATTGTAAAATGACTCTTATATATAAAGGAGATCATTGTAGACATTTGTAGGAGTGAAAAAGGAGCATTAAGGAAAATATTAGGCAAACCTAATGTGCGAAATATAGGTCAAAGGGTATATCTAAAGAACAGAGTAGGAATCGGTACTGAATCTAGCATTTAAGATGCTATTGTAAAGTAGTACAAGTTATTGGATTAGTATAATCCTTATTGTAAGTCAGTGTGACTTCCCATTGAGCAATGAGCTCTAGGCAGCTGGCCTTCCTACATGTGCAAGCCCCTATTGTAAGTAATATTCTCTTATTGGCCAGTGAGTGAATATTATGGGTCACAAATCCCACCGAGGTTTTTCCCACACCGGGTTTCCTCGTTAACATCTTCTGTTATGGTTTACTTTTCATGTGGATGTTCTTTATTTTGTTTATTGCATTATTTCTTGCACACCAGTACACTGTTATATTATGTTCTGCATGTTTTAACTTAAGAAATTCTTATTACCAGTTAGATACTGATTCATCCCCCCCTCTTAGTATTTGTGGGACCCCTAACATAAGTTAAATGAAATAAATATTAAATCTAATGTTTCTCTATGAACCACTCAAATGCATGTTAATAGTTTATTGTTGGAGACTTGGTGATCTATTGAGAGTTTGTTGGTAATGCATGTTGTCAATAATAATTCCTGAAAATATGTGTTGTCATAGAGGTCAATTCAAAGGTTTATTAATGGACAACATATCAATCCAGAGTTCATGATAGGTGTAATTTATCATGGCATATATTATGTTCATAATAGAGACACTTTTGGTCAAAGTTTAAATATTTTAAAGTTGTCTTGATTTCATCATAGTTTAGTTTCATGACTGAAGTTTGAAGAAAATGACTAAGAGTCGAATCTATGAGTTTCTCTATGATTGTGGATCAATATTTTTCTCTGCATCCCACTATGCTACATCATCTTGTTCTATAGATCTAGCATTTGGTTTGGTAATGGTTATTGTGCATGCTGTAAATTTTTTAGTTGATTTTATTGCCTACAAAAATAACTATGTATATTTGATCTTCCGGGCCTAGTTTGATAGAGGAAGAATATTAGGCCATATGAAAGAATGTTTTACATTCTCCTACATTATGTAGATTTAGTGACATGATAAATATAGGGTCTTGGATCTATGACAACAATTTCAGGTCTGTTGGTGAATGATTTAGTGCTTAATGTTGCTATACAACCTATTAGTTGTACACAATGTTTGTCAAACTAGCAATCTACTACTTATGCATCTACTTCCAAGTGATTATCTGCTTCAAGAGATGAATGGAGGATAGGTGTCTCTGGGTTACACATCTTGTTTGGTGGTCCACCTTATGTTTTGGATGTTAGTTTGTGTTGGGATCAATCTTTGGTTAATTAGTTTTCTCTATGTTGATGACACTATGATCCAATGTTTGTGATTGATACCGACCTATTTTATTTGGAGTGGATTGTGTTTAGGAGGTGTTTTATCATCTTTTTGAGGCTGACTTCGATTTGGGTTGATCCACAACTTATATTGTGATGGTTGTATTATGTTTTAGGTCCGATGTATACCTTGTCACACGTTTCACTTATTGGGTCATATTATGCCGAACTAATACATATTTTTGATGTTGTGAAGCATATATATGAGACAAATCATTTTGAGAAAGTGGTAGTTGTGATTGATGAAAACTAGTGTGTGAATATCTATTGATGAAGTGTGCCAAGTCTATGTGACACATTTAGAGTTGAGCTTCAAAGAGGATTGCGCTATCTGCATTTGAGATGCTTCTTCTATAGTTGTTCACCTAATATTGTTCATTGTTATGTTGTGATAATAATGATATTGTATCTTCCCCTAAAGAAGTGATCTTCAGTCTACAAGTCCTTGTATCTTACCCTAAGGCAGTGCGCCTTAACCTACAAGTCTAGGTGGCTGTGAGATTCCTTGGGAGTGTGCCTAAAAAATACATTATAATACATATTTCATTTATTGTGAGTTGATCATCATTGTGGTTTTTTCCTCATTGGGTTTTCCACATAAAATTCCAGTGCCTTTGTGTGGTGAATTCTTTGCTCTTTTCTTAATTTTTGTAGATTTGAATTTAATATTGCATGAGCTAATGAATGAATGATTAAGTGTTAATGAATAGATGGGTTTTAGTATATCATAAATCTCTCATCATACTAATAGATAGGTACTATTTAAAAATTATGGTCAATAGCATTATAAGTGATCCTTGTTTCAAAATATGGAACTCTTTCATTTTATCATCAATCTATAATTAAGGTAGCCGCCTCTTTCTTCAAAGTACATAAATAATTTCAAAGATCTATATTCACTTATCAATCTCAATTCAACTTTACTTTTTGTACCAACTAGATGTTGCCTCTCTAATTAATCATTTGGCAACCACATGATTAGACTATAGGTAACTGTTGATCCCCAAAAATGATTGTTCCTTTGAAGGGCAATCTGGAAGTTTCATAGATGTGGGAACTAAAGTCGATTTGTGAAACAGCCTCTAGGATTTTAGAAGACTTCTCTTTGTTCTTGGGGAAATGAAAAGAGGAGGGAAAAGCCTAGAACAACTAACTAAGGTGAAACACTGAAAGGAGATTTTTTTACAATACTTTGATTCCCTTTTTTGTGAAGATCACAAAGAAATACTAATTCCTAGACATGAGCACATCACAACACAACCCTTCATTGTTGAGAGGAGAAAAAAATGCACAAAGTAACAAAAACATAGGGCATAGCTCTCAAATCCTCCCATGGGAAGCATTTGTCAAGGCTCGATAGAAAGCACATAAATTATTTAGGAATCTCACAATGATTAACCATTCTTAAAAGATTGTTTCTTAAGAGCATAATCTACTTCCTAATCCAAGAGAAAATGGAAAAGTGAAAGATTCTACATGATCCATCTTTTTCATATTTAATAAGAAATAGAGAAGCCAAAATGAGTATACAAGAACTACTTCAAATTCAAAGCGACACAAAACATGCCAATTTATGTCAAACAAATGAAACACAAGCAATGACACAATCCAATGCCCTACCTAAGAACAAACATGCTAAGGTTAGATCACATATGCAAATTACTAAATCTTGAAATATTATTTCAATTTTTCATAAGAGGATTACAAAATCCTTCTTTTACGAAAGTATTGAACCCTTAAAATAGGAAAGCCCATAAAATTTTAAAGAAATCCTTCCCATAAAATGGGAATGAATTTTACAACTGATCCTTCCTCATGATGACTTTTGAAACTATCTCCACATGAAAGATGTTTGCATTATTTTACTTTCCCAATTTCAAGCATGATCACCATCGAAGACTTTCATGGAACTCCTTTCAAATTTTGATGCTTGATTCTGCCTAAAATTGAGAAAGTAAAATAATGCAACTCCTTTCAAAATTTGGATGCTTGTTTTTGTTTTGGATTGATGGGGTATCTAGGTTCATTCTTGTTTCCATCAGCCACTGGTGTGCATGTTCTCCCTTCTTGAGTCAAAGACATGAAATTCTTACATGCTTGACACATGAAACTTTTTGTTGTTTCTCTAAAACCCTTGCATAGGCTTAACGAGCCCATGCATATTCATGACACATGGCATCTTGGCGGAGGTTCTTTGGATGTTAATTCTTGGTTTGAACTTGGGTTTTTGTGGATCTCCCACGTGTCTTTTTTCTGACGCATAAACTAAAAAATAATAGGAAATACATGTGGTGTGATGGTAAGAGTTTATGAGGACTCCCATTTCTTCTTGCTTCACTCTTCTGTAAGGCCTCCACATGTAACGTTCTAAACAAAAACCCTTTCAAGATTTTTAAAATCTAATGTTGTTTTCCCAAAAGAATAAGGTTGTGAGAAACATAACTTGCTTCGATTGAGTCCTAGCCCAATCTAGCTATAGTCATAGAATATACAACTTTTGGTGACTTGCAAGGGATCTTCACTTGTGGAGGATGAATCCAAAAGCTTTGGTTTTGCAGACTAGGTTTGAATTATCTTTATTGGCCTATTGTATATTTCTCATATCCATTGATAATGTTGGCTCAAAAAAGACTTTGGACATTTATTGATGTGTTTCACCCTTTAGAATGATTAGTTTGTTTATGGACAATTAATGATTCTTCTTATGTTGCACTTTTCTAGGACCTTTCAAGTTCTATAGGTAAAATTTCCATGATCAAGAAATCAATCAATTAAATTAAGAATCGACTACATCAGCCTAATTTTATCTTCATACTCAAAGCCAACTTCATTGTGAGGAGGCGCATCTTGTAGATAGATCAAAATGTGTTAAAATCTTGACATTTCAAAAGATATGTGTGAGTGGCACAAGGCAATCACTAATGAACTAGGAAAATGATATGGAAGTGGGCTGCAATAATGAAGGGCAAAGACTCTGACATATAAAGAATTAATTCAACAATGATTAAGGTAATGTCTTGATTCTAGAAAAATGACCCGAAGTTCATTAAAGAATATACATGGACTCCTACCTTTAACAAAAAAATAAAAAATTGATAAATTAAATTCTCCATTTACAACAAACATTTGGATTTCCTTTCCAAAGGTGCAAATTCCTATGCTAGAAATTATATACCACAGAGAGTCCAAGCATTAGTTGGGGAGGACCAATCGATCATGTGTGTATTGTGTTTTGTTACTTGTCCTTTCCACAAGGTGCCACAAGGTGGTGCAGGAGCACCTGAGGTTTCTTGATGAACTTTCAAATTTTGGAGTGAATTATCCTCATTAGGTCAATGATTGAATAAAGGACTATTGAAGATTCCAAAAGTGTGTTTTGAGGTTGTTTGTAGTTTGATTGTCTTTAGTATTAGCTTATTTACCCAATTTTGTCCAATGTGCCTTTGTAAGCCTCAAATGGCATCATAAAGCAAAATTTTGTAAAACTCCTTGTAAGGCCTCATAAGGATTTTTAAAATGTTTATTTGATGTTATGAAACCATCCTAGGGGGTCAAGAGTGTGAAGATATGCAAAAGTTGTAAAAATGCGTTTTGGAGTAAAAGTTGTCATGTTTGCTTGACAACATTTTGCAACAATGTGAGCAATTTTTACAAAATGAGCAAACCGGTAGTTAGAGGTCTGATTGGTGGTTGGTTTTGGTTGAGTAGGGATATATAAGGCCTCTCAAAATGTTTTAGAAGATTTGGAAGATCCAAAGATTGAATATTAAATAGTAATTTGAGACAATTTCCTGATTTTTCACAAAAAATTGTCAAATTGCTTATTACAGTCCGTACAAAATGAACTGATTTCCATATTGTTCTTTCATGGTGGTCTAGTATTCATTGTTGTGGTTCTTGATAAATATTTTATCCCCTTCATTGTGTAGGTTTAGTTGGTGTATTTGAAATCTTTCTTGTTTTCACTGCTCTCGGCCTGAGTAAAGGGGTTAAGGCCCTAAAAATGACTCCAACTTGACTTCCCATTGTGGTTTCTCAATGGCCTTTGGGATTAAAGTAATGGAGTCTATGTACAGTGTAAATACTCAATGTTGTGTCCTGGAAGTTGCATTGGATCAATTTACGATCATGTCCTAGGAGAGCTCTGCCATAGCCTGGCTAGGGAACATGACTGCTATTTTTATTATTTCTTGCAGGGGTGATCAAATTTTATTGAGCCAAGTGATTGACATGGAAGATGGTTGTTTTTAAGAGCCTTAGTGTGAGTGTGGAGGTTTGGCAGGGTGTGGAGTCCTACAAAACCCATTGTTGAAAGCACATAAACCTTAAACCCTTGAAAAGTGCCATTTTGGGGGTCGTACCTATACGGACATACCAAAACACCTCATCTCCTAAATATTTAAGAGTGTCCAAATGGGTATCCAGAACAAAAAAGCTTCTGGTGGGTCATTTGGAAGTTTTTAGAATAAAAGAGCTAAAACCGTGACAAGAGGGCTAAAAGGGGCTTATAGGGCTACAAGGCCTAAAATATAGGAATCATGAAAGTGATAGTAAAATGAAGGGAAGAAAACTTCAAAATGACATGGAAGGAGTTGAAAAACCATCTCAAACCCATCCTAATCCTCTACAAGTGAAGGGTAATGAATTAGACATGTTGGTGGTTGGACTTACTCATGTGAGTTCTAACCTTGGTTGAGTAACTGGAGCAATCCAATTGGTAGAGAGTTCTCCAAAATAGTTTGGGTGTTGATGTTGACTCACAAGGAGAGTAGGGCATAAAACAAACAAGGGATCCCACAACATCATCTTTTCCTAACCTACAAACCAATTAGCAACTCATTTGCGAGAATCTCCCTATCAGAGTGGTATCAGAGCCCAATAAGACTTGGGAAGGAACTAATTTATGTCAGCGATTGAATCATTGGGTGAAAATAGTTTCAATATGGTGAGTAATGCAGAGTTAGCCAAAAGGGTAGAAGACCAAGAGGAAGAGAATAGGCTCCTCAAGGAAAATTTGCAACGATTGGAGAATAAACTAGGTGAAGTAGAAGACAAAACCGAGAAGGTGACTATCAAAGTCAATGAAGAAAAGGGTAAAGAATTGGTAGAGGAGGATGGCACACCTGAACTAGATCCTATTTTGCTAGAAGAACCTTTCCTTAGAGCCATCAAAGTCTTAGGGGGTAAGTCCCTAGAAGGAGTGCCACTTTTTTGTGGAAAAATGGAACCAGAAGTGGTTATGGAGTGGATTGAAGGGTTATGGGAATCACTTTGAGTCTGATGGAATTAGTGAAGCCCAAAAGGTGAAGCTAGCCAAATCTAGATTGAGAGGAGCAACCTTGACTTGGTGGAAGTTCATCCAAGATGAGAGGCAAAAGGAGGGCAAGAACCCAATTGCCACTTGGAAATGAATGTTAGCCAAGGTGAGAGAAATCCTTGAAGACTATGAAATTCAACTACACACGAGCATACAAAATTTGAGACAAAGAGAACTAGATGTAAGCATCTACACTGAAGAATTTCAGAAGTTGTGTTTGATATCCAAGGTGGTAGAAGATGAAAGCATCAAGGTTTCTAGGTACTTGAATGGTTTAAGATGGAATATCCAAGAAGAGTTAAGATTATTGTGTCCTAGTACTGTCCACAAGTGTTATCAATTGGCACTCAAGGTGTAAGAGAAGAGTAAAAAGAAACAAGAGAAAAGTAATAGAGGTAGCTATGGTGGAAGAGGTGTAGAACAAAGATCCCAAGGGGAATCCAAGTGGGGATTCAAATAGGAAGAGAAGCTCTAGAGGAAGGGGATCTAGCAACTCTAGTAGAGGAAGGTCTAGTGGATCAGGAAGAGGGTCCTATTTCTCCACAATGAAGTGCTACAACTATCATCAACTTGGGCACCCGACCCATAGATTCCCTGAGAATTATTCTTCATCCCAATGAGGTGAAAGGAGAGTGAGTTATATCCTAGAAGATGCAGCAAGTGTGAAGACACCAGAGGTGAGCTTAGATTCCGAAGTTGGAAAGAACCTCATGATAAGAAGAGTTTTGATCAAAGAACTGGTAAAGGAGGAACCTAGTCAAAGAAGATCCTTGTTTAGGATAAAGAGCAAGATCATGGATAAAGTGTGTAGAGTGGTGGTGGATTCAAGATCCACTGACAACATAATGTCAGAAGAAGCAGTAAGCAAACTCAAACTACAAATAATCCCACATAGTAATCCTTATAGGGTTACTTGGCTCAACAAGGGGCAACATGTTTTGGTGAATGAACAAACTTGGGTGGAGTTCACCATAGGAGGCTAAAAAGACAAGATTTTGTGTGATATCTTGCCAATGGATGCATGCTACCTACTCCTAGGTAGGCCTTGGCAATTTGATAGAAATACAATACACCATGGAAAAAAGAATTCCTACACCTTTCAAAAAGATGGAGTTACTTACAAAATTCAGTCCGTAGGAGATGAAGAAGAGAGAAGATCTAAAGGTTCAAATGTGCTACTAGTTGGTGAGAAGGAGTTCATGAACACTCTCAAAGAAGGATAAGGAGTGGGGTTTGCACTTGTTGTGAAACCAAAAGAGGAAAAGAAGGACAAGAAAGTTTGTATTCCTGATGAAGTGCAGCAAATACTCAATCAGTTTAAGGAGATCATAAGTGATGGAACACTTTCTACTTTCCCTCCTCAATGAGCCATAAGCCATTAGATTGAATTTATACCCAGAGCCTCATTGCCTAATAAAGCAGCCTACAAAATGACACCGGAGAAGAATAAAGAAGTGGCTAAGAAAATCCAAGAACTTTTGGATAATGGTCTAATAAGAAAGAGAATCAATCCATGTGTAGTTCCCACCATTTTGGCACCTAATAAGGGAGGTACTTGGAGACTTTGTATTGATTCAAGAGCCATCAACTAGATTACAATCAGGTATAGATTTCCTATTCCAAGAATTGAATATTTGATGGATTGTTTAGGGGGTGATAAGCATTTCACAAATGTAGACCTCAAGAGCGGCTACCACCAAATTAGAATCAAGGAGGGAGATGAGTGGAAGACAACATTCAAAACCACTAAAGGTCTTTATGAATGGCTTGTTATGCCATTTGGACTCACAAATGCCCCTAGAACATTCATGAGGCTCATGAATGAAGTTCTCAAAGATTACATTGCTAAATTTGTTGTTTTTTATCTAGATGAAATCTTGATTTTTAGTAAATTTAAAGAACAACATCTTAAGCATATAGAGGTTGTATTGAAGAAATTATGTGATGAGAAACTAACTATCAATTTGGAGAAATGTGAGTTCATGAAACAGGAGTTGGTATATCTTGGGTTTGTAATCTCAAGTGATGATTTGAAGATGGATACCTTAAAGGTGGAAGCAATAATTAGTTGGCCTACACCTAAAACAACAAGTGAAGTGAGTATTTTTCATGGTTTGGCTTAGTTTTACAGGAAGTTCATCAGAGGGTTTAGTGAGATATGTGCACCTATGCTTGATACAATCAAAGGAGGTGTAAATACTAAGTTTCAATGGACAAAAGAGGCACATAAAGGATTTGAACTCTTGAATACAAAGGTGGCTACTCAACCTATCCTTGTTCTCCCAAGCTTTGAAAAACTCTTCACCATTGAATGTGATGCAAGCAACATAGCAGTTGGAGCAGTCCCAAGCCAAGACAATAGACCAATTGCATTTTTTAGTGAAAACTTCAATGAAGCCAAGAAAAGGTATTATTCTTATGATTTTTAATTATATGCACTTGTTCAAGCACTTAGAAAATGGAGGCATTACTTATTTACTAAATAATTTATGGTTTATACTGATAATCAAGCTCTTAGTTTCCTCAACTCCCAAGAAAAGTTGAATCATAGGTATATCAAATGGGTAGAGTACTTGCAATCTTATACTTTTACAATTAATCATAAGAAAGGTTAATTTAATAAGGTCATTGATGCATTAAGTAGAAGGTTACTAACATTTCAATAAGTGCAGCTCAAGAGCATAGGGGTTGATAGTTTCAAAGGACTATATCAAGATGATGAAGATTTTGCTGACATCTACAAGGTTTGCCAAGAGTTTAGGAATCATTTTCATAGTGAGTATGCAGATTTTACTTTGAAAGATGGTCTTTTATTTAAAGGAGGAAAAAAAAAGTGTGCCAAGAGGGTCATGAGAGAGAACTTGATACAAGAAAAGCACAATGGTTTCTTAAGTGGCCATTTTGGGTTGAATAAAACCTTGGAACTTGTTCAAAGATTCTATTATTGGCCAAAGATGCAAAGGGATATCAGAAAACATGTTGAACAATGTGTTGTTTGTCAAAGGGCAAAGGGAACCTCTTCCAATGCTGGACTCTATCAACCATTACCTATCCCAAACTGGCCATGGGAGTGTGTAAGTATGGATTTTGTTGTTGGTTTACCCAAGACTCGATTTGATAACATCTATGTTGTAGTAGATAGATTCAGTAAAATGGCCCATTTTATTCCATGTAAGGTGACTCATGATACTAGCCATATTGCTCATTTTTTTTTCAAAGAAGTCATTAGGATTCATGATTTGCCAATCAGCATAGTCTCAGATAGAGATACCAAGTTCATTGGTCATATTTGGAAAACTTTATGGAAGAGATTGGGTACTAACTTGTCTTTTATCTCAACATACTATCCCCAAACAAATGGCCAAACAAAGGTGGTAAATAGGACACTTGGGAACCTTCTTAGATGTTTGACAAAGGAGTATGGGAAATCTTGGGATCAGATCATCCATCAAGCTGAATTTGCTTATAATGACAGTGTGAATAGATCAACTAGAAAGAGTCCTTTTGAAGTGGTTTATGGGATTCATCCAAGAGGTGTGTTGGAGCTTAGAGACCTTGGAAGTATGTACTAGAGGAGTGGACATGTTGTTGATATGGCTCAGTCCATGAAGGAGATTCATGAGCAAGTTAGGTATGTTTTACAAGACAACTCTCAAAGAATCAAGGGAAAAGTGGATAAAAAGAGAAAGAATGTGCAATTTGTTGTTGGTGACTTGGTGATAGTCCATTTGAACAAAGAAAGGATTCAAAAAGGCATCCCTAGAAAGCTTCAAATGAGAAGGATTGGACCTTGTAAGGTCTTGGCTAAGTATGGACAAAATGCTTACAAAATTGATCTACCCGGGGACATAGCTTTGTCTCCTATTTTCAATGTGTCAGACTTGGTGCAATACAAAGGCATAATTCTAGAGGAGTATAATAGAGTTTCAGATGTCTCTCAGTCACTTTCAGACTTGCCTTTGCCACCCCCAACCATGCTACAAGCAGAGAAGGTGCTGGATTCAAAGATTCTCAAGAAGACCATGTATACCGCCTATATGGAGCATTTGGTTAAATGACAACATATTCTAGAATATGAGGCCACTTGGGTACCTAAAGAAGACTTTTAAAAGGTTGGAATTGACCTCTCTTTGTTTCCTAAAGGAGTCACTTGACTTCTTTCTCATAGGGGGAGTATGGTGCAGGAGCACCTGAGGTTTCTTGATGAGCTTTCAAATTTTGGAGTGAATGATCCTCATTGGTTCAATGATTGAATAAAGGACTATTGAAGAGTCTAAAAGTGTTTTTTGAGGTTTTTTGTAGTTTGATTGTCTTTAGTCTTAGCTTATTTACTCAATTTTGGCCAATGTGCCTTTATAAGCCTCAAATGGCATCGTATATCAAAATTTTGTAAAACTCTTTGTAAGGCCTCATAAGGATTTTGAAAATGTTTATTTGATGTTAGGAAACCATTGTAGGGGGTCAGCATGTGAAGATATGCAAAAGTTATAAAAATGCATAGTGGAGTAAAAGTTGTCATGTTTGCTTGACAATATTTTGCAACAATGTGAGCAATTTTTAAAAAATGCTCAAATCGGTAGTTAGAGGTCCAATTGGTGGTTGGTTTTGGTTGAGTAGGAATATATAAGGCCTCTCAAAATTTTGTATAAGAGTTGGAAGATCCAAAGATTGAATATTAAATAGTAATATGAGACAATTTCCTGATTTTTCACTAACAATTGTCACATTGCTTATTGCAATCCGTACAAAATGAACTGATTTCTGTATTATTCTTTCATGGTGGTCTAGTATTTTTTGTTGTGGTGATTGATAAGTATTTTAGTCCCTTCATTGTGCAGGTTTAGTTGGTGTATTTGAAATCTTTCTTGTTTTCACTGCTCTCGGTCTAAGTAAAGGGGTTAAGGCCCTAAAAATGACTCCAACTTGAATTCCCATTGTGGTTTCTCAATGACCTTTGGGATTGAAGTAATGGAGTCTGTGTACAGTGTAAATACTCAATTTTGTGTCCTAGAAGTTGCATTGGATCAATTTACTATCATGTCCTAGGCGAGCTCTGCCATAGCGCGGCAAGGGACATGACTGCTATTTTTATTATTTCTTGTAGGGATGATCAAATTTGATTGAGCCAAGTGATTATCATGAAGATGGTTGTTTTGTAGAGTCTCGGTGTGAGTGTGGAGGTTTGGCAGGGTGCAGAGTCTTATAAAACCCATTGTTGAAAGCACATAAACCTTAAACCCTTAAAAAGTGCCATTTTGGGGGTTGTATGTGTACGAACATACCATACCACCTCATCTCCTAAATCTTTAAGAGTGTCCAAATGGGTATCCAGATCACAAAATCTTTTGGGGGGTCATTTGGAAGTTTTTAGAATAAAATAGATAAAACCGTGACAGGAGGGCTAAAAGGGGCTCATAGGGCTACAAGGCCTAAAATATAGGAATCATGAAAGTGATAGTAAAAAGAAGAGAAGGAAACTTCAAAAACACATGGTAGGAGTTGACAAACCATCTCAGACCCATCCTAATCCTCTGCAAGTGAAGGGTAATGAATTAGACATGTTGGTGGTTGGACTTACTCATGTGAGTTCTAACCTTGGTTGAGTAACTGGAGAAATCTAATTGGTAGAGAGTTCTCCAAAGGATTTTGGGTGTTGATGTTGACTCACAAGGAGAGTAGGGCATAAAGAAAACAAGGGATCCCACAACATCATCTTTTCCTAACCTACAAACCAATTAGCAACTGATTTGTGAGAATCTCCCTATCACAAGGTGAAATAGAGAAGAGGACACATCCATGTTTAAGATATGCAATTTGGTTATCCCCTCATAGCTAATCAAATAGAGCCTTGCTACCAAACAAGCGTCTATATCCTCGAGAAGGATATTGCTTTGTTTTTTGACAAGCATAGATCTACTGCTAGTTGAGCATCTATACCTCTAGTAGAATTATTCGCATCACCTAAACATAAAACACTTTGATTTATACCTTATGTCCTTTGAGCTTTGATCATTTTTTTTATCTTTTAATTCCATTGATAATTAATCAAGCCGCTAGGTTGTAAATCAAAGTGGTAGTGAGGGTAACCTTTAGATTTTCCACTCAAGGGGGATATGTGCCCCTTCAATACTTCACAATGAGAAAATAGTAAATATGTCATCATGAATGATTTCATGGATACCACTACAAAACTAATGATACGACGAATAGTGGTACGAGAATTTCTCACATATCAATCAAAACCTTCAGCTGAATCAAGCCAAATCTCATGAGAAATAAGAGGAATTAATGCCTTAATTTTTTACTTAGCTTGAGAAAACAAGTTTCCATATTATTATCCTTGTTGTCATTTAAAAGGACATCAAATTAAATTCTCACTGAATAGCGAAAGTACTAAGCACAGTACCCAAACACCTTGAAACTTGTTTTGGAGCATGATCACTCACCTTGAAATGTGGATGCCTAATTGTTCGCACATGCATAGAGGGAAATAATTCCCTATAAAAGGAAATTACTTCATTAGTTACATCATTATAAACTTGTATATTAAGTACGTGTAGGAGAGGGCATCGACATAATTTTGTAAGCTTAGGTAGTGATGTATACCCCAATTAGGTTGACTGTCAGTAAGGGACAAAGGGAATTTTTAGGCACAATAAAAAACCTTAGGTTAGAGTTCTTAACAAACCCTAACAATGATTTGGTTCTTTCCATTGTGAAGTGGGTCCTTGGGAGTGATTTTCTAGTTAGTGAGGACTAGTATCGAGTTAACACTTATATTGTGTGTTTCTTTGTGGTTTCTCTACTTGACCTGGGAATTCCTAAAGATGCAACTATAAGGATAACTCAATATTTGTTTGGGAATGAATTCATTGGTGGGTTAGACCAAGCTATGGAGGTGGCACAGTACTGGGTTGGAATTCCTACTATAACTGACCTAAAGACATACATGGAAAGATGCGGTGGTTCCATGGTGGCCCTTTTTAGTAACTTTTAGGACTTTCTCTCTTGAGGATCATCAAGCTCATTGTGGCCACACTTATGAGTTCCTCTAAAAGGCGACCGGGGAGGAACTTGCCTTTCACGCGGAATGGTTGGAGAGTTTTTGGTTCATGGTGGACAACTAAGAATTGGATAGGAATGACGATGACATGCTTAGAAAGAGGGAATTATTGCAGATAGATGAGGATGCCGATGAGGAGGATGATGGAGGAGATAGCCCTTATCATGACAATTACAACTCCCCACCTCCTTGTGCAATTAAATGAAGACTTTTTTCTTTTAAAATAAATCTAGATAATTTTGTAAATTTTTGGAAGACCTATTTTGATATTTTGTAATATGATGCAAAGTGTCATGAACATATATGTATACCTATAAATATTACCATACAAATAAATACATATACATAGTTTTTGATATTTTGATTCCTTGCAACAATTGTCTCGTGTCTACGCATAAATGCTTATTTCTATTCTTTCATCAAAAAATTTCTTTTAGCATACTTTTGACGAGTATAGAAATCAACCAGATTCATAAAGTAGTTTATGCATGAAAGAATAACATTAATATCTAAAAGAAAAGACACCATCTCAATAATGAAATGTGGGAATTGGAATTTACTTTTACCATGAATTAATTTTAAACCAGGGCCCTCAATCACTGCATACAAAAAATGGTGATGGGTAGAGCATACCTATTAGTCGAATGGTGTAAAATTACCATTTGAAGCATCCCCATTCAAACCTTAGCATATTTTTTTCTTGGATAATGCATAAGGGAAAGTAACAAAGTGCGAAGATCTTGTATTTATGGATGAAAATGTAAATCAATTCCTAGTGCATTGCCATGTTAGCTAATAAATTTAAAACCTTGAGTTAGAGAAAATCGAGGGTCAACATTATGCACAACTACACTTAGGGGAAAGCTTAAGACTAAACAATGCAATCTCTAAAGGGAAGCAAATGTGCAGTAGCACTTCTTGGAAATGAAAAAGAAGCCAACTAATGCTATGTGTTGGTTCCCAAATTAACAGATCCTGAAAACCTAAAGACTTAGCCATGCTCCTATCAATAGGTTTAGGGTTGGATTTGGCCAATGAATGAGACTCAGTCACAAGACTGAAATCTCCTGTACTTTTGGCTCTGCAAGACCAAGGTGGGTGTACCTTACAATGTCTTAATAACCTATGACAACTTTATGATTATACATTGTCTACTAAAGAACATTATCTCAATGAAACACACCAAGGGATGATAGATAAACTCCTAGTTTTGGCTACAACCTCAGTTTATATCATCCATGCATGCATTGAGACTAATTTTCTATACTAGCATCTAATCCCATTGCAGAAATATAAAAGGTGAAATAAGAATTTAATGTAAGGAACTTCCTAGACTAACCTTGAGAGGAGGGTAATGCAATTTTTTTTACAAATCATCACAACAGTTATAGAAAACAAAAATAGATATAATAAAATTCAAACCACAGCACAATGATTTACGTGGGGAAAACCCTTTCGGGAGAAAAACCCCACACTCCAAAAGCCGTCCAATATATTATTCAGCAATAAAAAATAGATTACAATATATTTGCAGAGAAACCTCTTCGTAGGAGTATTGGTAATGAGAGATTCAGAGGTAACTCAATAGCCATAAGACTCTTACACACAACCTCTATCTCACACACCTCATATATAGGAGATACAATACAAGAAACTGTCAAACGATAAACTATAAATCCATGGGCTAAAACCACCCAATAAGGTGTAGCCAACCTTATCTCCCTTCTAGATGCCCTATGACATGTTAAAACACACATCAACATGTGTCCCTCCCTTTTACAACTCATTTATGTGTTTGATGTATTTAATATTTCTTATTTCAGGAGTACAAACTTCTGGAGGTCATAACTTGTGACTGTGTCTGATTGATGAACCGTTTGAAGTACCAGAAAACTCATGAAGTTATCTACTTCCTTGTAAAACTCTACGCCATTTATGCCCACTTTTCAGGGCATTTAGGGGCCTCTAATTTCCTCAAAATAAAATTGAAACCTTTCATTGGACCCTCCAAAACAAAAAAATTTAATATCTTCAAAACTAGCTATGATCTTGCGATGTAACTTTACTGGAATGCTTATCTAGCCAACCAAAAGCTTCGGGGATAATTTCACACCATTTTGTGCTCAAATAAAAAATTACTATAAATAGTAACCTCATGTAAATGCAAGGTTGAGACACTATTTTCCCAACAAATCTCCCACTTGTCGAACACCTTGCAAGAGAAAAGGGAGTATCAACACAATGAATCAATTGATAGGGGCCATAAGGCCCATAGACTCTGAGCACCATCTGAACTTCTCTATGCTCACAACCTTCGTTAAATAATCTACAACATTCATCAAAGTTTCTACCTTAACCAGCTTCACCTTGCCATCTTCGACCATATCTCTAACAAAATGATACTGAACATCAATGTGTTTGGTTCGAGCATAAATGTCAAGTTCTTAGCTAGACAGGTCGCACTCTGACTGTCACAATAAATTGTCATGGCTCCTTGTTTTATTCCAATGTTTGAACATAGTCTCTTAAGCCAAATGACCTCTTTACAAGCATGAGTAGCTGTCACATACTCTTCTTTAGTAGTGGACAATGCAACCACATCTTGTCACTTACTCATCTAGCTAACTGTACCACCAAATAAAGTAAACACATAAGCACTAGTTGATCTTCTACTATCAATATCACCTAGCCAATCTAAATCCAGATAACCATAAATATCAAGTGAAATCATGTCTCCAATTGAATTACCATGATAACACAAAGAATACTCTAAGGTACCCTTCAAATATCTCAAGACTCTTTTGACTGCATCCTAATGAACTCTACTAGGATTAGACATATATATGGACAAAACTCCCACTGCTTGGGAAATGTCTAGTCTAGTATAGACCATAGCATACATCAAACTTCCAACTGCACTTTGGTAAGGAAATTTTCTCATGTCTTCCATATTCAATGGGGATGTAGGACAATCTGCAACAAATAATTTTGTTCCAATTGTAAAAGGAACACACAATGGTCTACAATCCTGCATGTTGAACCTTTGTAACATTGAATTCACATACTTACTCTGGCCTAAACATATATTTTTGTTCTCTCTATCTCTTTTAATTTCCATCCCAAGAATATGCTTTGCTACACTAAGATCTTTCATTTCAAATTTAGTAGCGAGCTGAGACTTTAGTTCTGAAATCATACCTTTCCCTTTACCAATGAATAACATATCATCAACATACAATGCAATGTACATGAAATGATCACCATCAGATTTATAGTAAACACAGTGATCTGATTTAGAATTCTCAAATCCCAAACTCAACACGTATGTATCAAATTTATGGTACCACATCCTAGGAAATTGTTTGAGGCCATACATATATTTCTTTAATTTATAGACCAAATTACGTTTATCTTTCACCACATAGTGCTTTGACTGTGTCATATAAATATCCTCCTCCACATAACCATGAAGGAAAGCAGTGTTCACATCCATTTTCTCAACCTCTAAATCATAAGAAACAACAATAGAAAGAAAAAATCTAATGGATGTCATTTTTGCAATACGAGAAAATATCTCACCATAATCAACACCCTCAACTTGAGAGTAGCCTTTTGCAACCAACCTTTCTTTATACTTGTCAATGCTTCCATCTGAACCAATCTTTTTCTTGAACATCCATTTGCAACCAACAGGTTTCTGTCCTTCAGACAATGGTACAAGATACCATGTATCATTCTTTTTCAAATCTACCATTTCTTCTTCTAGAGCAATCTTCCAGGATTCTGTGTCATTCATACCTAATTCCTCTTCTACAAATTTTGGTTCATCCACATTGGTATTCAAAGAAAATATACATCTCCAATCATCAAGTGAATACCTTTCAGGTGGTTTTCTATGTCTTGTAGACATTTGAACAAGTTGAGTTGGAGGTTCTTCCTCCTCTTCTGAAGATTCAAAGCTAGACAAGCTCTCCTCAACTTCTTACCTATCTAGGGGTCTTGATTCAACTATTTCAGGTATAGAAGGAAATTGAATCACATCTTCCTTTTTAGTCTATTATGGTTGTAATGTAATAGAAGGAGACTTAATTTCTCTAAAAATAATACTTCTACTATGAATTACCTTTTGTGCAACAGGATCCCAAAGCTTGTATCCTTTTGTTGGTATTTTAGATATGTTGATATGGTTTTGTCATTGATGTCAACACTTGTCAACACTTATCAGTACTTGGAGATCTTTGGTTATGATCACCGGAAAGTCAGAGACTTATGCATAGTCACTAGTATTTGGTTCACCGACAGATTATATTATTCATCGGCACTTGGAATGACTTGGAGACTACTTGATTATGTCAAAGACATTATTTGATCACTTGGTTTTGGCGATTTGGTTATTGGTTTATTTGGGTTTGCATATTTGTTGTTATTGGCAAATAGGTCCAGATATACACTGGCAGGCATATCTATTCCAGATCAGCATGACACGTTATGGAGATGATTTATTATTAATGTAAATGCATTCAACCGACATCATGCAGTGGATATCGATTTATTTTTAATTGATTTTATTGTAATATCTTTCAGTGAGCTGACCTATTCAATTGGTCTTAAGCTATGGTATAAATGTAAGATCTCATTTGTGAGATCGATATGCGATTGGGAAAAGAATTGTAATAGGATATATGCAAAAATAAGTAGAGTTATACATGCAGACATCATTTGAAGGTTGAAGGAAGGTTTTTGTGAAGGCAATCAAAACTAACTGGTACTGAATCCAGCATATGAAGATGCTATTTTAAGTAGTACATTATCATTGGATTTAACCATCCAATTGTAGTCAGTGTGACTCTCATTTTGTGATTGAGCAGTGAGCTCTAGGCAACTGGCCTTTCTGCATGTGCAGAATCCATATTGTACACACATACTCTCTGTAGTAGTATCATTTGATTGTGGGTAAGGATTCCCACCATGGTTTTTCCCCTTAAAAGGTTTCCACATACAAACATTTGTGTTATGTGATGTGGATGTTAATGTCTTTCTATTTCATGCATTAATCTTTACCGGTACTGCAATTAACTGATAAACTGTTTACCGACATAAAGTTTGGTTTACTGGAATTATGCATTAAGTTTTGGTTAAGTTAATTTTGGTTTAATTTATTGGACAACTGATTCACCCCCCCCCCCCCTGTCAGTTGTCTCCAGGACCTAACAATTGGTATCAGAGCCTAGTCCTCTTTTTTTGCAGAAGTTTAACAACTTGAGGAGATCCAATGTCTTCTAACTATTTCAGAAAGGACAGTCTGAAACTTGATGGAACCAACTATGGCATATGGAAGATCAGGATGGAGACACATTTGAATTGCATTGGAAAGGACATATGGGATGTTACAAATAATGGCTATACTGCTCCTACTCAAGGTCAACCTAATCCACCTAACTTGGCTAAAGATGAGGAAAATTATTGCAAAGCAAGAGAAGCACTTTTGAGCACATTATCAGATTAACAAGTCATGGGATTGTCAGGAAGATCTACTACTAAACCTATTTGGGACAAAATGGAAACATTGAATGAAGGAGATTCCACAATCAAAATTGCAAAACTTGAATGCTTCTGGGTCAGGTATGAAAATCTATAAACGGAAGAAGATGAAAGAATTTCTGCTTTTATGGAAAGAGTAAATGAAATTGTTTTGGGTATACAATGCTGTGGAGGAACCTTAAGTGAAGATGAGATTATTTCTAAAGTTTTAAGAGCTTTTCCATTGGCATATAAAATGAAAGTTATTGCTATAAATAAATTGAGAACAATGCCTAATACATCAATATCTAGAGACACCTTGGTTGGAAAACTTTCAACTTTTGAACTTGAGGAATTTGGTCCTGTTACTACTATTAAGAATGATCTAGCTTTCAAGGAATCATCATCATCATCATCTGAGAAATCTGATTCGAAAGCCTTTTGTGCAAGAGAACTTGAAGAAAGTAGGAGAGAAAATGAAGAACTTGAAGCACTATTTGCAAGGAAAATGCCTAAAGGTCCAATTGGAAGTAAGTATGAATGTAAATCACCCTTTAAATTTTTTAACTGTAATAAGATTGGTCATATGGCTTCTAGATGTCTTGATAGACATGCAAGATTAAGAGAAGAAGCTAAGAGAACATATAAGCCTAACCCTGATTATCAGAAATACAAGTTTAAGAAGAATAGCGACAAATCTTGTTATTATGCTAAAGAAAGAGTTACTAATGATTCTGATGAAGATCCAATAGACAATGGATGGGCTTTTGTTGCTATAACAGAAGATCAACCGACACCTATTGTTCAATTGGTAGAGAAGGCCCTAACAGTTAAAGTTGAGGATAAGGATGAATGGATTATTGATTCAGGATGTTCACATCACATGATTGGTGATAAGAGTAAATTCTTAACCTTTCAAAAATACAATGGAGTTCTAGTAAGATTTGGAGATGATAAATATTGTTTGATCAAAGGAAAAGGCACTATATCTTTTGATGGTAAGCACAATACTGATAATGTTTACTATGTTGAAGGTTTGAAGCACAATCTTTTGAGTGTTGGTCAATTAGTTCAGAAAGGATTTCAGTTACAATTCAAGAATGGTAAATGCAAAATCTTAAATAGAACTGGTTTGGAAATTACAACCGGTAATCAGACTAGAGGTAATATCTTTCATTTGAACAGCAATGAGAAAGCATGTTTGATTGTACATATTGATGAAAGTTGGTTATGGCATAAGAGACTTTGTCATGTAAATTTTGATTGCACTGTGAAAATCAGTACAACTAAGGTAGTAAGAGATTTACCTAAGATTGTTAAACCTCACAATCCGGTATGTAAGGAATGTCAATTTGGAAAGCAAGTTAGAGAAACTTTCAAGAGTATTCCAGAGAAGTCTAACAATGTTCTTGATTTAATTCACACTGATTTATGTGGGCCATCAAGAACTAAAAGTATACAAGGAGATAGGTATTTTATTCTAATCATTGATGACTATTCTAGAATGTGTTGGGTTACTTTTCTTAGGGAAAAATCTTAAGCATTTGGGAAATTCAAACTATTCAAGGTGATGGTAGAGAATGAAACCAGAAAGAAAATCAAAAGTTTGAGATCAGATCAAGGAGGTGAATTCTCATCTAAGAAGTTTAATACATTCTATGAAGTGAATGGGATCAGAAGACAGTTATCAACACCCTAGACACCCCAGCAAAATGGAGTTGTGGAAAGGAAAAACAAAACTATCTTGGATGTAGCCAGAAGTATGATATCAAAAGAAAATCTACCTCATATATACTGGAGAGAAGTGGTCAATACAGAAGTTTATACATTTAACAAAGTTCACATCAGAGGTGAAACCGATAAGACCCCTCATGAACTATGGTTTGGTAATACTCCTACTCTTAAATATTTCAGAATATTTGGAAGTAAATGCTATATTAGAAGAGATGAGTATATTGACAAATTTGATCCTAGAAGTGATGAAGGAATATTTCTTGGTTATTCATCTAAGAGAAAGGCATATAGATGTTTTAACAAGAGATTGCAGAAAATTGTTGAGAATGCAAATGTGAAGATTGATGATCAGTTTAGAGGAAATTCAAGGTACACAGACTCTGAAACGGCAATAGAGATAATCACAAATGAACCTGCTATGAATACACCAGTATAGAATGGTGATCTTGTTACACTGGCATCATCTGAGGATTCAACAGTCACTGGAGAACAACAACAAGTAAAAACACCCCGGTATGTAAGATTGAATCATTTTGAAGATCAGATAATTGGAAACAAATTTCAAGGAGTTGTGACTAGAGGAAGATTGGAAAATGAAGAGGTATGTCTTATTTCTCAAATTAAACCTACATTAATTAATGAGGCATGTGAAGATAAATATTGGATTAAAGCTATGGAAGATGAATTGGAACAAATTGAAAAGAATAGCACTTGGTCATTAGTTCCCCGACCTAAAGACAAAAATGTAATTGGAACTAAATGGGTTTTCAAAAATAAATTTAATGAAGATGGTAAGGTAATCAGAAACAAAGCAAGATTGGTGTGTAAGAGATATTCACAGAAAGAAGGAATTGATTACAATGAAACCTTTGCATCGGTAGCCAAAATTGAGGTATTCAAACTTTTATTGGCTTATGCAACACACAAAAACTATAAAGTATATCAAATGGATGTTAAATGTGCATTTCTGAATGGAGATCTCAAAGAAGAAGTTTATATTGAACAACCTGATGGATTTTATTTGACATATAACAAAGACATGGTTTGTAGGTTAAGGAAAGCTTTATATGGACTTAAATAAGCTCCTAGAGCTTGGTATGCTAGATTGGACAAATATCTTTTGAAGCTTGGATACACTAAAGATAATGCTGACAACAATCTATACTACAAAGTGACTAATAATGACATCTTGGTTATTGAAGTTTTTGTTGATGATATAATCTTTGGAGGAGAAGATGGATTGTGTAAAGACTTTTCTAACAAAATGCAGCAAGAATTTGAAATGTCTATGATTGGAGAGATAAAATTCTTTTTAGGATTGCAGATTTCATAGACTGATAAAGGTAAATTCCTATGTCAATCTAGGTACTTGAAGGAATTACTAAATAAATTTGGTATGGAAAACTATAAACCGGTAAGCACGCCTATGACTACAACTGATAAATTATCTTTGAAGGATGAATCAACACCCATTAATCCAACTAGATACAAATCTATGATAGGAGGTTTATTGTATTTGACACAAACAAGACCTGATATTATAAATGTAGTATGTATTATTTCAAGATTTGAGAGTAATCCTAAAGAAAATCAGGAATCAACAGTGAAAAGGATTTTCCAGTACCTACAAGGCACTACAAATCTTGGTTTATGGTATCCTAGAGATGAAAATTTTGACTTATGTGCATACACAGATGCTAATTGGGTAGGAGATGTAGATGACAAAAAAAACACTATAGGCGGAGATTTTTTTCTTGGTAGTAGACTAATTTCATGGTTGAGCAAGAAACAAAGTTGTACAAGTCTATCAATAACAGAATCAGAATATGTTGCAGCAACAACTAATTGTACACAAGTATTATGGATCAAACAAATGTTGAAGGACAAAGGTAAAATGCAAGGAACCTATATCTATTTACTGTGATAATATGGAAGCAATTGATATATCAAAGAACCTAGTATTTCACTCTAAGACAAAACATGTTTTCTATCAAATTCAATTTTTTAATAGAGAATGTTGAAGCAAAATAAGTGAAATTGGTTTATGTGAATACTAAAGAGAAGATTGCAGATATTTTTACAAAGCCTTTGCCTAAGGAGACTTTTGAATATCTCAGAGAGCAACTTGGAGTCCTACCCCCACTGGTAGAGACTTAGATAGTTGGTGTTTGTCATCAACCGGTAGAATTAACAGAGAAATCTTTTATTCTGACTTTGATGAGGAGAGCTACTTCTCAGGGAGAGTAGTTGGTATAATAAGTTGGTATCAGAGAGTTTTTTAGTGGTGATTCTTTGCCAATTGGCGAATTTCATGCGAATTGTCTGAGGCAAAATCATGGTCAAATCGCCCAGAATTTTGGGATTAACGGTGCACTGTAGAATTTGGCTTCGCCATTGACCACACATCGCCAACGTGCATGCCCGTAATATTCGCCTGAAATCACTCAGACATAGGTATTAGATCACCTCTGTTATTCACCAGCAATAGTAAAATGACCATGTACCCAGGACCTAATTCGCTAATGGTAAATTAAATGTTCATTGCACGCATTGGCCAAATTCGCCAATATCAATTAAAACATTATAAGAATTTGAGGACCCATTTCGCCCCACTTAAATTAAATTTTCATTGCACGCCTGCGCAATTCGTCAAAAATGCAATTATATTAAATGTTTATTGGCAATTGCGACGCCTGGGCCCCGCGCAATTCGCCAAAAATGCAATCATGGATTGCTATAATTACACTCTTTCTTACACTCTTTCTTACAATTTGTTCATGTCTAATTAGTAAATTGGGAGCTCTCAAGTTTCGATTTACATTCCGCAAATTGAGTTGGAAAGTTGAAGTTCATTCACATTGTAGGGCGGAGGGCCAAAGTTACAATCCTGCAACACAGGCCCAGACATTCCTAATTCCTGATTCAGAGAATTGAGAAGGCATAAAGGTGAGTAATCATTTCTTCATACTTGATAGTATTAGTTTTAACTTTTAATTCATAGTGAGAGGTCAAGACTCAAGATGTCACAGTTAGACATGGGTGAGACTCCTCAGGGTGGTGAAGGGATTGAGATGTCACACAAGGGTGAGACTGAGACTCCTCAGGGTGGTGAAGGGATTGAGATGTCAGAAAAGGGTAAGACTCCTCAGGGCAGTGAAACTGATGGGATTGAGAGGCCATCAAAATGCCCAAAACTTAAACTTAAAGATACTACCATAAAGTCTTTCTTTGGAATTGGTAAAGTTTCTGGTCCATCAACTTTTGTAGTTGTAGAAGCCATTCACAGTAGCTCACCACCACCACAAGGTGGGATTGTCATTGAGTTAAATGCATCAAATGAGGATGGTAATATTGACACGATAGAAGATGTTGTAAGGGATACACACAATGAGATAATTCACTCGGATGCAAATGCTAGTACTGAAGATGATGTTGGTAGGAAGAAAAGAAAAAGGAAAGTAAAACTGGGGCGAGAGTGGGAGATGACAAGGAGTTTTAAGATTGATTGGGTAGCAAAGTACCCATTCATTGAACTGGTCCCAAACAATGATGAACAACCAATAGAATGTAGGTGTAAGATTTGTAGCTAGAAAACAAAAAGAGAGAAGAAGATGCAGCTAAAGCTTGACACCATAGAAAAGCATATTGGTAAGGTTTATGAAAAACAAATCATAGACGGAAAGGAAACACGAGTAGTAAGATGGAAATCAAAGGAAGAATGTCTTCATGTTAAGTATGTCGTGGAATATGAAGAGCATAACCACAAAACGACAGTGATTGGTAATAGTGGATTTGGAAATACAATCAAGGCTAGGCTTGAACATGCAGCGAAAGATGCAAACCTGGCAAAGACTGTTCAGATGAGTGTTGTTTTTCATATTATGTCGAGAGGGCGTCCTATGAAAGATTTCCCAGAATTTAGTAATTTATTATCTTTTTTGAATGTTCCTCACTATCCTATGTCACATTGGTCAATAAATGCTCGATGGGAAATGACAAACTGTCTCGCTGAGGTGGAAAAGCAAATTTTACAAGAGAGTGTAAAAGAGTCAAATTTCATTTCATTATCCATAGATGAAGTTACTGTGGTAGATAACACTGCTTGGGTTTGTATCCATGTGTATATTGTAAAAGAACACATTCGCCGAGCTCATCTACTCTGTGTTCATAAAATGAGGGGCAATTCAACAACAGAAAATTTATATTTGGAAGTTAAGAAAGCATTGAATGAAATTGCTGGTATGGATGACTTGACAATTGCCAAGAAGTTGGTGTGTGTTGGAGCTGATGGAGCTACAGTAATGCAAGGTCAAAGGACCGGTCTTTGCGCAAGATTACAAACTAGTATTGCACCATACATGGTTGGCATTCACTGCATGGCCCATCGAATGAATTTAGTATATAGAATTGTAAGCAATTTCCCTACAGTGTCAAAAGTTGAAGATCTGGTCCACGAGATCCACTCATACTTTTGCCGAAGTCCTAAATGTTTTGCAGAATTTTAGATTTTTGCTGAGAGAGTAACAGGAGGAAACAAGCTTCTCAAGGATGTTGAGACTAGATGGATCTCCTTGCATGGACCAGCGGAATGAGTTCTAATAGAATATCAATCCTTGATCGGTCTAATGTATGAGCAACACCTCACAGTAGACAAAGCTCCTGATCTCTTACATAAGTTAAGTGATATAGAGACTCTGTTAACTTTAGCTAGTCTTCTCCCCCTGCTGGATTCAATGAACAAACTTGTTAAGAAAGCTCGAGATAGAACTATGTATATCAATGAGTATAGCACTCTACGTAAAATGACATGCTTGAGCCTGGATGGTCTATATTCAGATCTAACAGGGTGAAGCCCAAATTTTTTTAGGTGGCAGATAATTACAGATTTGAATCATGCTGAAATTTTTTTACATTTCAATACCAAAAATGAGCTATGTGTCTTTGTAAAAGGATTTCAGATACCAATACACCAATCTAAGACGGGCAAGCGAGGCAGAGCACTACCAGTTAGAAAGGAAGATTTTGACAGGATTGTTAAATCTGTTAGTGATAATTTGAAGTCTATTGCATATGAACTTTCAACTGAGATTCATGAAAGATTCCCTCGAGAAGAAATACTTGAAGCCATGGGTTGTGTGTATCCTCAATTTTGGCATTCAATTGGAGATAATCCAAATGACACAAAGATGTATCATAAAAAACTAGAGGAATTGATATTGACATTTTCAAAAGATGCATATTGCAATGGACAACCAATAGAAGGAATTTTAAATTCAGATCATCTTAGAAAACAATGTAAATAGTTTGCATTTGTTATGAAACAACAGTTGGTTAACTTGGAGAATCCATTTGAACCTGGATCAATCACAAGGCTTTGGAAAAGGATAGATCAAAGTGAAGCATTGCGTATTGCAATACCTGAATATTTGAAGCTTACTGATTTGTGTCAAACAAAGATATTGGGGTTGGTGGAAGATGAGAGAGTTTTCAGTGCATTAGGGCTTTTGAAATCAAAGATCAGAAACAAATTAGACAAGAATTTGGAAACTTGCTTGAGGTTGTTTGTAACCCAATATAATGTTAGAGATTTTCCATATGATAGGGCACTGGCAATCTGGAATTCCATGCATGAAAGATGAGAGGTGTGCAACACTTTAAAAGGTGGTGGTGTTACTGCTAGTGCTAGTGTTGAGACAAATGAATATGATGGATCGCAGACTCAGAGTCAACATGAAGACGAAGACATTTTTGAATACCCGACTCAGAATGAAGATGAACCTATTAGTACTAGTCAGTTTCTGGATCTTGAGTCCATTTGGGATATAGAAGCCTCAGACAGTCGGACTGAGTCACTGAAGTGAATTAGCAGTCAGTTTATATGTATTTATAATTATACTATAGTTCTTGAGTCATATTACAATTTCAATTTGCAAAATTGAAATACTATAGTTGTCATTGATGATTTTTGATATTGTATTCCTTGAATTTGTCAATCAGAAGTAGAACGGATACTTATTTCATATTTTAAATTGTGAATCTGAATTATTACTAAACAATTGAATTATTAGTAAATTGGTATTTGGTTCCACATTATGTTGAACATGAAATGCAACAATTTGTGTCACAAGATCCATAAAATTATTCATATTGCATAACTGTTACTGGTAGAACCTTTCTACTGTTCTACAGTAAATGCTTAAAATGATGTTCATGGCGATTAGGGTTTTGTGTTTTTTTTTTGTCTTAGTTGGCTAGTAAACTGAAATTGTCATGCATTGAAAATCTAAGTTGTCCTCTATATATTTGTCCATGTCATCATCAAGTGTGGTCAAACCGGTTGGTCAGACATGTTTAATGTTTCATCTCTAACTTGCAAATAAATTTCATGTTTAACAATTTAAGTGGCGAGTTAGCGAGTGTTGGACCTATTGGTTTGGGTTTAAATCGCGAGGTCTCTTGTTTTTTGAGCGTTAACATTTTATGTTAGCGAGGTGGAGATTGTTAATGAAATCGCTTTGGTCACAAGTTTGCGACTAGGTGTGATTTTATGTTGTCGCATGGTCGCAAGGTGTTCGTGATTAAGTCATTTTAATTTGCGATCATGCGATGTAGTTGGTATCGTAGCTTAGTTGGTTTCGTCGCTTGCTTGCAGGTTTTGAAGTTGTTTAGCATTTTAAGTTGCGATCTGGTGACAGGTAAGTTTTGGTCTGATTTTGTGGTCATCGCATGCTCGTCGGTTTGTAAGTCTTAAGTCAAAAAGTGTTGCGAGCATGCGATGGTGGTTAAGTGCCTTATTGTCGCGGGATCGCAAGGGTTTAAGTCAAGTTAAGTTTTGAGTTGTGAGCTTGCGATGAATTAAGTTATTTTTTTAGATTTGCAATGGTCGCCAGCTCGCAGGTAAAGAAAGAATATTACAAATAATGTTGCAAGGTTGTGACTGAAGGGCTTGATGAAGATCAACGGCTGTCGCTCACTTGCGAGATTCTTTGAGGATTCATAAAAGGGGTTGTGAGCTTGCGATTAAGAGGATTTGGTAGCATTGTCGCTAACTTGCTGGTTCCTTTCCTAATTGTTATAATTGGTTGAGACTATGCGATTAAAGATGGGGATTGACACGTGGACTTGTTTGCCGAGTTCTGTAAAAGTTTTGAATGGCAATCGCAATCAAATGCCACAGTAGCTAGTTCATGCAAGTGTGGCAATTAATGAGACTTGAGAGAAGTGATGGCACCCAAATACCATAAATTGCATGATCTAGCCGATTTTTTGACTTTTGTACAATTGCATTAATGACAATGCCCATTCCCAAATACCATTTTATGTTGCAAGGTTGCAACTGGATGTGATTTTATGTTATCGCAAGGTCATGAGGTGTCCACAGTTAGGTCATTTTAATTTGTGATCATGCGATGGGATTAAGTCACTTGCTCGCAGGTTTTGAAGTTGTTTAGCATTTTAAGTTGCACTTGCGATTTGGCGACAGGTAAGTTTTGGTTTGATTTTGTGGTCATCGCATGCTCACGGGTTTGTAAGTCTTAATTCAAAAAGTGTTGCGAGCATGCGATGGTGGTTAAGTGTCTTCTTGTCGCGGGATCACAAGGGTTTAAGTCAAGTTAAGTTTCTAGTTGCGAGCTTGTGATGAAATAAGTTGTTTTGTTAGATCAACAGCTGTCGCTCACTCGCGAGATTCTTTGAGGATTCGTAAAAGGGGTTGCGAGCTTGCGATTAAGAGGATTTGGCAGCATTGTCGCTAACTTGCTAACACATGGACTTGTTTGCCGGGTTTTGTAAAAGTTTTGAATGCCAATCATCAATCAAATATAAGGGCATGAATTCAAATTTTGCTCGAGTACTTTAGTTTGAAGTTGAATTAATGCCACAGACTATAGCTACTAGCTAGTTCATGCAAGTGTGGCAATTAATGAGACTTGAGAGTTGAGACTTGAGAGAAGTGATGGTGCCCAAATAGTAAATACCATAAATTGCATGATCGAGCTGAGGTTTTGTATAATTGCATTAATGCATTCTATCTTTGAGGTAATCCAGTGAATTGAGCTCTACAACAATGTTGGAGAATTCGGAGTGTTGGGTGTGAGAAAATTTCAGAAAATTGGTTAAGTTTTTCTCCTACAGCTAAAATGAGCTAGGTGACGAGTGGTACTAGAGGTTCCAAGCCCAAGCCCAAGCCCAAGGCCACGACAAGTAGAGCAGGAGAACCTAGAGGTTCCAAGGCCAGTGCCACTGAGGAAACGATGGTTAAGAAATACAAAGAAGACTTTGTAGATTTGATGCCAGGGACTTTCGTTGCTTTGAATACAAATCATTTGGCATGGAGAGATTTATTTAGCCAATGCAGAAACCCTACCATGCCTAATATGACTGGTTATGCTCTGTTTAAGTATTTCTGGAATAATAGGGTTAATGGTGTCCCGATGTCAAACCCTTGGGATTTAAATATGGCAAAGTTAATTGTGCTGGATGTGTATGTTGATGTGGATTTGATCAAAGAGTTGGCCAAACACTATTGCCCAGTATCTAGGGTAATTAGAAGAAAGAACCAGTCTGCCCTAGTTTCAATTAACAGAGCTAGCTTTGTTGAAGCTTTCCAGATTACTAGTTCTGCATGTACAGATATAGATTTGGAGCTGATTGCAGAGGATTATGATAAATACAAAGGTGTTATCAAGAAGCATGCAATCCCCAGATACATGCCTAGGGTGGATGGGAAGCCATTTATAATTCCTGAGAGTATCGAACCACCATTTGACATCACACCTTTCCACCATTATATGCATTGTACAATCTATGGATTATGCAGAGTGTTGGGTTTTGATGGAGATTCAACAGTGTTAGTTGAATTACTGATGATGGCTATGGACATTCAACACCCAGATGTTAACAAAGATTATGATTATGTGGGTTATGTGGTTGAACACATTCATAATGCTCTAGTTGAAATTCAGAGTGGTGCACCCAGCCCTACATTCAAGCATTATTCATTGCTGATGCATTTAATCTTGTTCTATAATGTTGAGTTCTTGGATAAAGAATTGGAGCTTTTCAAAGAAGAACTCGGTGTCTTAATGCCAATACAAAGATGGACCCAGGTTTGGGACAGTAGTTCTCCCCATTCTTCTTTCCTTTTCTTTGAAAATTGGATTGTTTCGCCAATTATGGAAATGCTAGGAATAATTAGGGAATGATTGTCAATTGATGTTAGGAGAGTTTTGAGACCTTACCAGTTTGTTCCAAACTGGTCTATTTCACATAACTGGGGGGGCTTTTATTTTTTTGATAAATTTTCTGTGATCAGAGTCTATGGGTGTCCTCAGCCTCCCCATATTTTACCAAGGTTTGTTCCAATTAGGATTGCTTTTATGGAGTTTATCTGGCAATTGACCCTAGTTGAAAAATAATACCTTGATAAACACAAGAAGGGTTCTTTTCTTCCTAGGCTTTGGGTTGCATCTGATTTTACCATTGGTAGGAGTTGCTTTGATCAAGTAAACAATTTCCTTAAACAATATAGGTTGGTTAATGCTGTGTCTAGATTCTGTAATCCGGAACAATTTATTAAAATTGCAATGCCAAAAATGACACCTTGGGCCGCAATAAAGGACCATGAACCATTGGATGATGAAGACGTGGTTAGAAATTTGCGAAGAAAAGATGAAGTACAAGAAAGGAGAAGAAAATGGAAAAATTTGATCAGAGTTGAAGCAGAATTGAAGGCTGTTAACCCTAGTTTCTCAGGTTTTTGCCCTGATAGCCCGTACCTGGAGAGGATTAACAAAATGTTGAGTTTATATGAAACTCTAATGGAACAAATGCCTCCAATTCTAGATTCTGAAGTGGCTGCTCAGCAGCAAGACCCCCAAGATGTACATTCTTCACATGGCAAGAGGCCACTTAGTGTGTCTGCTGATGATGTAGAGATTGGGGATGAAGTTCAATCTACCCCGGCTACAAAGAAACAAAAAACTAGTGAGGTCGGTACAATTGTGAGGAGAGACCTGCTAGAGAAATTGTTAGAGAACAAGGACAATACTTTCATCAAATAAGGACACATCTCAGAGAAGTAGGGTAGAATGAAGAACAAGGAGAAACAAATGAAGCCCTTGCTCAAGGCTTTGATGAGCGTGTGATGTTGTCAATGAATTCATGAAAGATGATGACTTTATTAAGTCAGATGAATTTAAAAGTTTTTTGTCAAGATTGAAAAAAAAACAATTAAGACAAAATTTGATCATAGAGGAAGCAAATGAAGAAAAGAAACAGGAGATCATCGAGGCACTGCAGCAATATGATCCTGACAGGGAGCAGATATCTTTGGAACATGCAAGACAATTGATTAAGAGTACTGGTATGATTATGATGCCTGATTGGGATATCCATTCTACTTTTATTATTGATCAGATTAGGAAGCAAGAGGACCCAATGTTCAAAACTGAATTTGAAATTGGAGATGTAATAAAAGGATCAGGATTTAATCCTAAGTCAAAGATACTTGCTGCTTGGTCTTTGGCCCCTTCCACTCAAAAGCCCCACCTTCTAAATATCCAAGTAGAAAAGAAAGCTGACAGAATGGTTTGGAACTTGCAGAACACAACTAACACGGAGATTGCCTCTTTTTTGACTCAAGTTTCTTTCATGAATTTATCAAAAACAAAGGATTTGTCAAGAAGATACACAGAAACATATACCCAATTGATTACATTGAATAAAAAATATGAAGAGACACTGATGAAGAAGGGCGCTCTGGAGGAAGAGTTAGTGGATTTGAAAGAAAAAATTGCAAATGAGCCCCCTCCAATATGATTATAGAACAAGTATAAGAAATACCAGCTGTAGACGTATAAAAATGACCATATTCCTAAATGAATATTTTATGTTCATTTCTCTATTTAATTAAATCCAATTTAATTAAATTATCCACATTCTTCTATTTTATTAAATAAATTATTCAATTTATTTAAATAAAATTCACTATATCCATTTAATGAATAAATCATTTTATTCAATTAAATCCCCCTAGCCACTTTTAATTAAATCCAAATTTAATTAAATAGTTATCCTAAATTGAATAAATCATATTTATTTAATTTCTCCAAATTGCAACCAAATTGAATGAAAATCAAATAATTCAATTAAATCCTATTATCCCCTCATCCACTTGCAAAATCTCAAACCCCTTCCTAACCCCTTCTAGAATCTTCTAATCGATTCTAATTAACCTAACCCTCCTCTAAACTTTGTCACATCCCTAAGCAAAGGGAGGTCACTTCTCAAATGGCCCAAAGTCTTGGATAACCATTGAAGGTTTTCAACCTTCAACCACTAAAACCCTAAAGTCTTTGAAAACCATTGAAGGTTTTCAACCTTCAACCACTTAATCCCCAAAGTCTCCAATAACCATTAATGGTTATTTCAAACCTTCCCACATGGTTAAAACATTTGTTTTGACTCAACCTCTACCCAACCCAAGGGTCTCATCAGGTCATTAATGCTTTGACCATGATTATCTCTTAATCATTTGCACAAAGGTTTATCTTTGGATTAGATCTTAATTCATTGGGTAAACCTAACTTAGACTTGACCCTTAGCCTTTAGATAACCATGAGGTCTCCTCAGGCCTTTAATGCCTCCAACCTCTTCTTTCAACCCAATCTGGTGTGGACATTTGTCATCATTTCATTGGTGCCAATTGTACACATGGATCTCCAACTTTCAAACTTGGCCCTTGATTAAGCCATTCAATCTTGACCATCCATTGCCCTGTTTGTGCTATAAATAGAGCTCTCATTTCTCCATTCTAAACAATCATCTTTCAAATTTGAAGCATCACACTTATGCTCAAATTCTTTCAAGCTTTCATATCATCTTATGCTCATCATTTAGCCTCTTTTAGATCAGAATTAATCATGAACATGCATGCTAAAGTAGTTTATTTATCATTTTAGCTCAATCATAGATTAAATATAGTATGCTAGGATAGTATTCATACTAACCTTGTCATCTTATCATTTAGTTTGTTGCATTTCTAGCATCTCATCTAGCTTATAACACATCTCATATTAAAAACAGTTAAAATCTCTCTCGTTCTCATATTTGCCATCCCTAAACCATTTTGCTCAGTAATCTGAGAGCAAAACATTGGTTTGAGGGACATTGTGAGATAGAGAACCATGGGACCCTCCTTGGAAAGCTGAGTAACGCATCGTTACTCCATAGCTTGCATCAAGAAGTCCTGTGTGTGTGTGTGGATTGATATTTATCATAATTTTTCACGTTTTAAGTTCTCACAATCCATTTTTCCCACATACATTTCTGGCGCCCACCGTGGGGCACGCACCCCAATAACCTATCATTTTTTGAATTTGAAGAGTTTTGCAGGTATGCGGGAAATTAGAATTAGCGCGTCAAAGACATATTTTAGCGCATCTGCCTAACAGTTTAGCGCTTCTAGCCTACTGTTTAGCGCGTGGGCTTTCTGTCTTAGCGCGTTAAAACTGTTCCTTAGCGCATAATACTATTTAACAAATTTTCCTGTAGGTGTCGACGCCGGCGGAACACAGATTAACGCTTCTACACGACAGACTAGTGCATAGACCCATATATGTAGCGCTTCACCTGCATATTCTAGCGCGTACAAACGGACAGTTAGCGCATGAAAATTCACCATTTTCCGAGAAAAACCGAAACACAGATCAGCGCGTCTATTTGATATATTAGCGCATAGACCCAATATAAAAGCGCTTATCCAGATTCTTATAGCGCATCTAAACAGAAAGTTAGCGCATTAAAATTGCAAATTTCCCCAAAAACAGGCCGCTGAAAAACCCAGCCATAAATTAGCGCATCAAAGCCACAGAGTAGCGCTTCGGAGAAACAGGATAGCGCATGCAAACGGGACAGTAGCGCATCCACCGAATATTGTAGCGCGTACAGTTTGTTCTGTAGCGCATCAACAACAAAACCAACAAAAAGATTGTGTAACCGAATAAATAATTTTAGACTTGTGGAAGTCCCCCGAAACAAACTAACCGATTTCTTTTGCAGGATTTTTAACAAATTTCTTGCAGGAAAAGCGAGGAGATTTGTTTTACAAGCAAAACGTTTTTCCTTTCGTTGACCTCGAAAATCGAAATTTGCTTTGTTGACGATCTATTTTTCATAGATTAAATAATCATTGCTATAAAGGGTTAAAAAGAACACCATGCTGATTGGAGCAACATCTCCAAATAGAGGTTAGCAAACCATTGTCTTGAAGGCTAAAAAGAACAACTTATCTGCTGTGTATCGAAAGTGGAAGGTATATGCTCTCCCCTTAACTGGGTGACCAAAAAGCCAAACCACTCTTATGCTTTCTTTTATTCAAGCAATAAATCCTTTAGCAGGCCTGCCTTCCCGAGGAGTTGCACTCAACTCTTAAAGCCGTTTATGGTCGGTGTGAAGGGAACGACCTAAGTGGGGAACGACTTTGATGCCAAGAATTCCAACCCACTATAATCAAATGTGGAAAGTGACGAAAGTCCTTTTCAACGGTTGCGCGCAGCGATTAGCCTTCCCCCAGTATCCTTGAGATACGTAAAGCCTTTGTTCTAAAGGTTGGGAAGCCTCCTGAGGGAGTTTATCACTGATGACCGAACAGGAAGCCTGATTAAGAACCTTAGCATTAGAAACTTTGAGCTGAGTCAGTATCCAAACATTTGTAACATCATAGTGCAAGGGTGGGGAAGAATCCGCCCACAAGATTACTCACCATATATCTCCCAAGATAACTACTCAACTGTGAAGCAATTCACTTTGGGTTAACTTCTGGCAAAAGGCAAAAAAACGGGCGCCCTCTAGGGGGTGACACGGCTGTTTGAGCTGACGGAGTATCGAGACTAGTGAGCTATGATGTTGCTTATGACCCTTGAATAAAGAGTCTTTCTGAAGTGTTTATTTTGTATCCAACCTGTTAAAACATTGGGGATTCGAAAAAATCCTCGACAGAACATACACTTTATGTTAGATTAAGTGAAATAATTGTACTTTGTGTGCCGTGTTTACATTTTGTATTTCAGAAAATCATCCATCCTACTTAAAAATTCTCTCAACAAAAATCAAAAACATCACAAAAGCACTAAGAGGAAAAATCAAGGCAGTTTAGCGCGTGAGAACAACATATTAGCGCGTCAAACAGTTACTTTAGCGCATCTGAAGAACAAAATAGCGCGTCCAACAAAAACAGTAGCGTTTCAACTGAAAGAAAACAGAGACCAAATATTTTAGCGCGTGTAACGAGCATCTTAGCGCGTAGGATCTCTGTTTTAGCGCATCAACCAAACCAGTTAGCGCGTAAAAGTCACAGTGTAGTGCGTCAATTTTCTGAAAACTTCACAACAAAATTCAAAAAAATCTGTTTTAGCGCGTATAACGAGCATCTTAGCGCGTAGGATCTCTGCTTTAGCGCATCAACTAAACCAGTTAGCGCGTAAAAGTCACAGTGTAGCGCGTCAATTTTCCGAAAACTTCACAACAAAATTCAAAAAAATCTGTTTTAGCGCGTATAACGAGCATCCTAGCGCGTAGGATCTCTGCTTTAGCGCATCAACCAAACCAGTTAGCGCGTGAAAGTCACAGTGTAGCGCGTAATTATCAGAAAAACTTCACAGCAAATTTCAAAAAAGTCTATTTTAGCGCGTGTAACGAGCAGCTTAGCGCGTGGAATCTTTGTTTTAGCGCATTAACCAAATTAGTCGGCGCATGGAAAATACAGTTTAGCGCGTGCATATTTCACAGTCAACCACACAAAATTTTTCAGAATCAATTGTTTAGCGCGTAACCAGGGGCAGAGTAGCGCGTAGATAAATAGTTTTAGCGCATTGAGAGAATTTACTAGCGCATCGAACAACTATTTTAGCGCGTGAGAAAGAGGAGAAAAACAGAGAGTTGGAAAAACCAAAATTTTTGAAAATCTCAAAAATATTTCAAACATAATTTTTCATCAAAACACGTCTTTCATCAAACCAGAGTGACAAAAACAAGCCATAAAACTATTTTTCAAGTCAAATTTGCGTCAAACAAGGTTGTCCAAATCTGAAAACGAATCAAGCATTAGAGGACGTCTTTTCTATCATAATCCGGAAACTTGTCATCATCAGTATCAATTCAATCCTTTAAATATCTTATGGATCTCATCTCAAAAACACTTGTCTAGAAATTTTACAAATTGTCAAATCCAGTTTCCAGATCGGGAAACTCTTATCCATATCATTTGACATACTTTATCGTGAAGGAATAGCTAAACCTTCATTCTGATAAAGTAAAATTTGAAATTTTTGAAACAAGAATCAACTGAATCCAAATCAATCAAAGGAAATCATTGATCACTCATGCATGACTAATCCCCTCATTCTGAGAAAGAAGAACCTCTATCGCAACATCACGTTAAAGAAACAGCAACCAAGCTTTTCCAAATTCATCAAGAGAAATAAATTTTTATACATCAATCGTCAACTCTTCAAATCTCATCGGGTTTTTCTTCATCACGTCAAACGTTATATCCAAAACAAATCCAGCGAATTTGACAAAGAACCCCTGAAAACAAGAGCATACTGTCAAAAGTCTGCTTTTAATCAAAAGATAAACCGCGGAGGAAAAATCAATCCAGCATTCCTGCCTGACGAGTGCATCACATATAACACACCTAGACCAGAACCACCAACACCAGAGCAAAACATCAACGAGGACTTTGTTCCTTTCATCACTGAAAGTTTCTATTGAAATGCCTATCACTCGTTCTCAACGAAACAAACAAAGTGAGACACCCGTGGAATCAAGTATGAATCGCAGGTTATCAAATCCTTTTGAAGTTCCATCTTCAGAAGATCCTGAAATTACTGATGCAATTCTTCAGGAATGCCAAGAAAATCCTTCATTCCAAAAACTCATTGAAAAACTCATGGAAAATGACAAAGAAAAATATCTGCTTATGCTTACAAGCAAAGGTGTCAAAATTCCTGAAGATTTCGATGCAAATGTCTTTCAAACAGGATCTCAACAATACACATATCAAGAACAACAAAGGGAAGAAGAGACTCGCATACCTGAACAACGTATTCCAGAACAACATATACCAGAAATGCGAGTACCTATGTTCGAAACCCCCGAACAACACATACCATTTGCTACACCTTTTCAAATGAGAACAAATCCAAGGGAAGAACTCTTCCCTCGGCAAGATAATACGCCCTTGGTTGCTCTTACTCAACAGATGCAAATATTGCAAAGACAAATGCATGATATGCAACAAGGGACAATAGTGCGGTATTCTATAAACGAAATCTGTCCTTATCCATTCGATAGAAGCTTAAACATGATACCTTTTCCTCCAAACTCAGACATTCCCAAATTTGATAAATATGATGGGAAAGGTGATCCTCGAGATCATGTTCGAGAATTTTGTACTATGAGTCTTGAATTTGCTCATAATGACACGTATCTGATGAGGTTATTCCCAAGAAGCCTGGGAGGACAAACAATGGAATGGTTATCCAAGATTACACCACCTGTTAGATCATTTGACGAATTAGTCAACAAGTTCATCACCCATTATTCTTACAACATCCAACATGCCATAACCATGTTAGATATCTGCAACACCAAACAAAAGAACAATGAAACATTCATGGTATACCTTCAACGTTGGCGACACATGGTATCAAGATATCCTCGCGATATTCCTGAAAAAAGAGAAAATGGAAATCTTCATTGATAACTTGAATGGGGAAATGAGTTACAGACTCAAACTTCAATGCATCCCATCTTTTGACAAGTTAATTGAAAATGGCATCCAAGTAGAAGAAGCTTGTGTCAAAAAGGGAACACTCAAATTCTACAAAGAAGGAACGAACTCATCAAACTACAATAACCAAAACAATACCAATCTAGACAAAACTCGATTTTGGACTCGAAACAAAAACGACGGCAACAATGAATCCTATGATCCTAAATCTAAACAGCCAGTGCTTGCTTTATCAGGAAATACTCAGAATACGAAAAATCCTAAAAATGCATGAGATTGAAACACATAATCCAAGACATGATTGATCGAGGGGACTTAACAGTGGATGGTCTCAAAACAAATAATGATCACGAAGCCTTCAAAGATCCTTTACCAAATTATAACAAAGATGGAGCATCAACTTCAAATGATACACGCGGAGCTCGTATTAATCACATTTACAACAACACAATCAATCACATATCAGCTGAAGACCATCAAGTCAATGTTATAACCATTCGAGATAAACGTGATCATGAATCTGTCAATGTAACAACCCGGACCCAGAAATATGTCTTAAAGGGGCATACTGCACCTCCAACCACCACACCCAAGATCCAATACGACTTAGTTACTCAACTGCGAAAAACTCCGGCTCAGATATCTATCCTGGAATTGTTAAGGCTATCTCCAAGACACAAAGACATATTGGAGCAAGCGCTCTTAGAAACAAATGTACCTCAAAATCTGGATACAGACAGATTCCAAGCTATGGTGGCCCACATGACAGAGTCTCATAACCTCACTTTCTCAGAGCATGATAATACTTCATTGAGTCATCCGCATAATACTCCTCTACATATTGAAGTCATTGTTTGCAAACACCGTGTCAAAAGAGTCTTAATAGATGGAGGAGCCGGACTTAATATATGTACTTTAAAGCTTATCCATGCACTAGGTTTCTCAGAAGAATCTATTGATCCTTGTAAAAAGATTACCATAAAAGCATATGATGATGAGGAATGGTCCTCTAAAGGAATAGTGATATTACCTATTCAGGTAGGCCCAGTGCAAAAGGATACTATATGTCAAGTTTTAGATATTGATCTCACTTATAATATCTTACTAGGCCGACCCTGGATACATGAAATGCAAGCAGTACCTTCTACATACCACCAGTGTGTCAAATTTCCTTATGATGGACAGGAAATCTCCATATCAGTTGATCACAATCCATTTCAACATTGCAATACAATGGGGGCAACCCAAGACAGTTTGGTTCCTTATAACAGAGAAAAGCAACAGTCTTCGACACTTGATCCACCAATAGCAAAATCCAACTCCTTATGGGGAGATTTCAAACAGAAAATGCAAATCAAAGACCAAGGCATGGGCGAATACTCTATGGAGCCTTTGTGTTTAACCAAATTGCCAACATCACCTAGATCACATGGTTTACCTACTCTATCAACACATCAGGAAACTCAGCCCATAACTAAATTTGATGGTACCTTCATCCAATTGGGGACTCTAGCACATGAATCAGAAGATAAAGATGTTCTTAACTGGCTATACAAAGATGAAGAAGAAGCTAATAGAGCGGCCGCTCTAGACATTGTTCTACCAACACACTTGTATGGAAAAGGCTACCTGATCATGAAACAAATGGGATATGGCGGTAAAGGACCTATTGGGAAACGCCAAGAAGGAGTCACTGAACCTATAGATCTTCCTTCACAACCGAGTAGAAATAAAGCAGGATTAGGTTCTAAATTCACTTTCCTATTAAAAAGGCCGCCAAATACAAATACAAAACCTCAATGGAAAGAAAAGAAGAAATACAAGGAAGAATCATGGCAGGAAGCTCTCTTTGAATCAGCAGAAACAATCCGTAAGGCAAGAGAACGTCAAGATCAGAAGATACATCAGGGAAAGCTTCTGAATCATAAGAAGGCCATATCTGCAGCAGTGGCTCATATTCACACACCAGTGGCTCAAGAACCAATCCTATCATCACAAGCACCCATCATTCCTCCCCGAGGAAGCACAATATATGAACAAATCCAGAATGTAGAAGATGGATCAGATACAAAATCCACACAAAATGTCAAAATAGTATCTATCATCAAGGATTTATTTTCGCCATACAACATACCTGTCTACAACAGAGATAGAATTTGGGATAATGCCTATGAGACCGATTCAAATGAATATGAATGGGGTACCTACTCCGACGCTACTACAAATATCCCCGATGATACTGATTTCATATCCATTTCTCAAGAAGAACATAACGCAGAAGATAGACCTCTTGAATTTGGACCACAACATATCTATGACGTTCAGGAAAGCGAACAGCAATATTACGAACAAGTCTATGTAGAAGATGATACCATCGAAGACCTCAATGAAACCCTAAATTTCTTTAAAAACAAAACCCATCACGATGATAACTCTATTCTAACACTTACAGTAGCTGAACTTGACCCACCCCATGATTCCTTACCACTTGTCTTCCCTGATCTCATCGACTGGACTGAACCTGAGACTCATGATATCCCAATTTTTCTAGATGATGAATCTATTATCCACTACCTATGTACCGTAAATCCCGAAACAGGCTCTACCAGTGAACCGCATAACGACGTCTGTTCTTCAGGGAGTGCCAAGTCTCTCAGTCGCAAAAATGAATCAAATAATGAATCTAATGCTGAAAACCAGTCAATGGCAGCAATGGATCCCAAAAAAGTAAAAATAAAGGACGCATCTGAGGGTGAAAACCTTTTTAAGGCACCTAATGATGGGAGACTTGACACTCTTCCTGAACATTTTCATGAACGATCACCCATATTGATTGAGCCCACTCAATCAATCAACATTGGTACCACTGAAGCAGTCAGAAACATTCACCTTGCGGAATCTCTGACCGAAGAGGAAAGATTGGCATTCATCATCTTCTTTAAAGGATAGCAAATTAACTTTTCCTGGTCATATGCTGATATGCCTGGAGTGGACCCACACCTAATCATGCATCACTTGTCCATCTCTGCAGGGGTCAAGCCAGTCAAGCAGAAACTACGAAAGATGAATCCACAAATAGCACTCATGGTCAAAACGGAATTAAAGAAATTATTAGATGTCGGATTCATCCGACCTATTGACTATGCAGAATGGATTTATAACATTGTTCCAGTCTCAAAACCAGATGGTAGTATCAGAATATGCACCGACTTCAGAGATGTCAATAAAGCTTGCCCAAAGGATGACTTTCCTCTACCAAGTATTGATATAATTGTAGATCTCACAGCAGGCCATGAAATGCTCTCATTAATGGACGGTTTCTCAGGCTATAATCAAATCAAAATAGCTCCTGAAGATCAAGACAAAACAGCATTCACCTGTTCTTGGGGAACATACTGCTGGAATGTAATGCCTTTTGGCTTAAAGAATTCCGGAGCCACTTACCAAAGAGCAATGACAACCATATTCCATGATATGATGCACACATTTATGGAAGACTATGTGGATGATTTACTAGCCAAATCTTTCACCAGAGCTGAACATCTTGGCATCCTAACAAAGATCTTTGATCGATTGCAGAAATTCAAAGTCTGACTCAACCCTAAGAAGTGTGTCTTCAGGGTGACATCAGGCAAGTTACTAGGTTACATCGTCTCAGCTAAAGGTATTGAAGTGGATCCAGCAAAGGTACAAGCCATCATGGATATGCCACCACCAAAGAATATTAGTCAACTTCGATCTCTCCAAGGGCGACTTCAATCAATCAGGCGATTCATTGCTCAACTAGCAGATAAAAGTCTGCCATTTAACCACTTGTTACACAAAAATGTGCCATTCAAATGGGAGACTAAATGTGCAGAATCCTTTTACCAAATTAAACAATACCTGATGAATCCACCAGTTCTAGTACCACCAATTATAGGAAAGCCTCTTATATTGTATATATCAACGACAGATGTTTCACTGGGGGCATTATTGGCACAAGAAGATCAACAAGGAAAGGAACGCACCATATATTACATCAGTAGAACATTGAATGGATATGAGCTCAATTATACATTCATTGAAAAGGCTTGCCTAACAGTTGTTTTTGCATCTCAAAAGTTCCGACATTATATGCTAGCACACACTATCAAGCTAGTAGCCAAAATTGATCCTCTCAAATATTTACTCAGCAAGGCAGCTCTCACAGGCCGATTGGCTAAATGGGTTATGATTCTTAGTGAATTTGACATCCACTACACAGAAAGACGCGCCATCAAGGGACAAGCAATTGCAGATCAGCTGGCTGAAGCACCGCTACCAGGAAAATAAATCATGGACATTGAATTTCCAGACAGGGACGTTTTTGCTCTTTCCTCCAAACAATGGATCCTATACTTTGATGGATCCTATACCCAACATGGTTCAGGGGCCGGCATTCTATTCATCACCCCTGAAGGACACACTATGCCAAGATCATATAGGCTTATGTTTCCATGTACAAATAATATGGCTGAATATGAAGCATTGGTCATAGGCATCAAAATGGCCGTCGAATGGAAGATCACAGAATTAAAAGTCTATGGAGACTCACAATTGGTCATCAATCAAATCAACAACAACTATCAGACAAAGGATGATAAGCTACTACCCTACAAACGGATGGTGGATGATTTCAAACAGTATTTTGTGCACATCACTTTTGAGCAAATACCAAGGTTAAATAACAAAGCAGCCGATGCAATGGCTACGATCGCTTCATTACTACAAATTCCAGAACAACAGAGTCGTTATAAGTTCCTGGTAGAGCAACTGTTCTCTCCCGCCTATGACCATTCTGAATCTCATGTTATATATGCCTTAACCGGTTCAGATTCTCCGGTATATGGACCAATATACAACTACCTCAAGCATAATATATTACCCATTGACCAATCCCGTAACCAAAAACGTAACTTTATCCGACAAGCTGCCCGTTACACCCTTACCGCTGATACCTTATATCGTCGGGGTCTAGATGGTACTCTTCTTCGTTGTCTTGATCGTAATGATTCTGATTCAGCTTTACACGAGCTTCACGAAGGTATTTGTGGTACACATTCGAGTGGCACTACTCTTGCTAAAAAGCTTCTACGAATGGGATACTACTGGCCTACCATGGAAAAAGACTCATATCATTTCGCCAAGAAATGTCCTAAATGCCAAATCCATGGCAATCTGATACATGCACCAGCACAGGAACTGCAACCATTTACCACATCCTGGCCCTTTTGTCAGTGGGGATTAGATCTGGTAGGCAAAATACATCCTTCATCTTCAAATGGACACAAGTTCATTATTACTGCCACAGAATACTTTACCAAATGGATTGAAGCAGTTCCCATGACCACAGTAACTGGGAAACAAATTGCTTCTTTTATCTTAAATTATCTGATCTGCAGATATGGTATTCCAAGTTCAATTGTCACAGATAATGGACGACCTTTCAAAAACCAAGATGTGCAGGAACTATGTGAAAAATTCAAAATCCAGCATCGATTTTCTACACCATACTATCCACAAGGAAATGGTCAGGCAGAAGCATCTAACAAAATGATCGTAAAAATCCTTAAGAAAACAGTGAATGATGCAGGCAAAGATTGGCATATACAACTCAATCCAGCTCTTTGGGCCTACAGGACTAGCATCCGCACACCTATAGGGGCAACACCATATTCCTTGGTATATGGATCAGAGGCTATTTTACCCTTGGAGGTAGAAATTCCATCTCTTAGAGTCTCTTTGAAAGGTTTGATTCCAGATGAAGAGTATCGGGTCAATCGACTGCAGGAATTGGAACTATTAGATGAAAGATGCCAACATGCTTATACTCATCTCAAAGCATATCAGCAACGCATGTGCCGGAGCTACAATCATAAGGTCATTCCTCGTAACTTCAAGGTTGGTGATCTAGTCCTAAAAGAAAATCCCAGAAACCAGCAAGATAGAGAAAAGAAAGGGAAATTTGAACCTAACTGGTTGGGTCCCTATGTCATCATTTCAGTCTATGGATCAGGTGCTTATCAGCTAACAAATTCTGAAGGAGATGTGCTTGATGATCCAACTAATAGCATTCATCTAAAGAAGTACTATACTTAAGGTAGCCTAGTGCACGAAAAACGCCAAAAACAAACCAAAAAAAATAAAAAAATATAAAACTCCAGAAAAAGTCAAAATACAAAGTACAATAAAAACAAATGGTGAAAACCTGGTAAACAGGCGCCTTTGTGAAAGCCCGGCTCCTTTCTCTATATCCATGCCATTTTATCCATCAACACGCTATCGGCCATCGCCCGACACTTAGCCTCTATCCATCCAGGATATACTTAGCGTAGTCACTATCCTGAGTTATCTATCTGTATCTATTCTCTTATCGTACCACACCATGACTTGGAAATCACTGTACATAACCATATCCAGACACACACTCACCTTAGCGCATTAAACTATTCACAAACTTGCAAACATTCAAAGACATTCCAACTATTGTAAAATCTCAAGACACAGGACATCCAACAAACACAACTGCACTTCATTACAAACAACCAAAACACGAACAATACACAAGGAACTCAAGGATGGATGATTTTCTGAAATACTAAATGTTGCATTATCGCATTAAAGTCTTGATTATTTTACATTTTGAACTTTTTAAATAAATTGGAATCTTCTCATCAAAAGCTTCAAAGCCAGAGATCATGAGGAACTTCCAAAATTTTCTTAGTCTTCTGTCTAGGAGGCAATCACTTGTACTATGTGAATATTTGCCTCGAGATGTGATCCATATCACTGAAGGCTTGATCCCATTTCACGCATTATAAATGATCTACTCTTGTCTGTTTACGCAATACGCACTCAGGTCGTCCTGGTTCAAATATACCTTGGCGCTTGTGCTATCTTGCAAAATTAAAAATCATGTAAATTTTACTTAGGTTATTATGGTTCAATTATACCATTATGCTTGTATAAATTTTCAACATTTCCAAAAAATCAAGAAAAGCTCCATGATGATATTTACAAAGAAAGCAAATAAATGGTTATATCGGATGGCAAATACAGAATGAGAGATGATCCAAACACAATTAGTTGCATATCATTTTACAATTAGTTGCATAACATTTTACAATTAGTTGCATCTCATTATTATCTCTTCTATCATTATTACATCATTACACATCATCTTACATAAAGCCGCATATTAACATCATACATCTCATTTTCAAGATACATCTCATAACACACAAAAACATACATATATATCATACATTACATCATGTATATAAGCATTACATCATCATGTAAAAAGGAAGAAGCACACATAAAACATACATCCATAAACACATCACATAGGTCAAAAATGGTGCTCTATATATATATATATATCTCAAAAAATGATCAACATCTACAGAATGTGTCGAAACTGTGTCCGGTACAAAGAATACACTGCTCAAAATACAATAGAGACCATGTCTCTCAAGTATGACTATCCCCTGATGGAGATGGTCTAGCCCCTGAGGCACCTGCTCCTGGATCTCTAGGAGGATCCTGTCTGGCTCCTGAGACACTCGCACCCGGATCGGCAGGAGGGTCCTGTCCCGCTGGCCCTGTCACTCCACGGCTCTCCGATCGTGTCCCGGCAGTTCGAGATCGACTCGATCTCGACTGCGCAAAGCTCTCTACACGCCGCTCTCTGGGAATCGCCTCCTCATAATGCCGCCTGTAATATGCAGCCTCCTGCACACTCCGTGTCAGCTCTCTCAGGGTGTCTCTCAAGGGACCACCCGCCGCAGCTCTCTGTACGGTCGCCAAGGCCTCCTCTGCTCGCCCCCGCCGCTCCATCTCGGTATCTCTCTCAGTGATCAACTAAGAGATCTGCCTCTGATAAGTCAAAATCTGTGCCTGCAGCTGCTGCACAGTGATCTGAAGAGTCCGGATCTAGGCGTCCTCTATGTGTCCCGGCACTCGAACCCGTAGCGGTACCTGTGCTGGCGCCACTCCCCCCACTTGGCCTGTCCTGGGTACGGGAGGTGGAAGAATATCTATCCTCCTCCTCTGCACTGGTCTCCCCACCTCCTCCTCTCCTCCTCCTACTACCGCTAATACCTCTGTAACTCTGCCCTCTCTACTAGCCCCAATGGCCAATCCTCCCCTCCCTCTCTCAATCCGACCCTGTCGTACCGCCCTCTGCACACCTCTCCCTCTCCTCCTCCCTCCATCACCCCCATCATCCCCATCATCCCCCTCATCTCCCCCGTCTCCCTCCTCTCCATCCGAATCAAAAACCGGTCTCATCTCCTCTGGATCTGAGATCCTAGCCACAGCCCGAGCAGCAAATAAACGAGCGAACTCGTCAGTCATACCGGCATCCTGTATCTCTGGGGCATAGTCCCAGATCTGCCCAGCCAAACCAGTAAACTCCTCAATCGCAATGGCACTGTCAATAGTCAGCCCCCAATCGGCCACATCCTGCTGTCGCCGTGCATATAGGCATGTCCCCTGTGGAACACCCTGCTGCCTCCCGAACTGCCTCAAAACTCGGGTAACCAAAAATCGCTCAATGACGAATGGAGTCCTCCCGATCAGATACCTCGTCATGAACACAAAAGGCATCTCCATCCCATCCTCAGCCCATACCTCGCAGCCTGTATACGGTCTCCAGGTGACCGTATCTATGTCATCAAAAACCCTCCTCCAGTGCTCTAGTTTGCCCAGCTTACGCTGGACAACTAGGCCTCTATAACCATATGCATAAGCTACCCCCACGGGCCTATCCCTGTCTGCCAGTGGCCTCGCTGCTGGAATGTGCTCCCAGCACCATACCTGTAAGAGTGTCACCCCTGCTGATAAACTGCTATAACTGAGGTATACTACCTCGTGCAGGCTCCTGTAAAGGTGGGCCAACATCGCTGACCCCCATGCAAATCTCCGGCCCTGTGTGACCATCTGCTCCAGAACCAGCCCCCATCCCACTGAAAATCCCTTTGACCTGCGATCAGGACAAAGGAATCCTACAATAAATCCTGCCAATACAGATGGCAGCGGTGCATAATCCAGATCGAGGAACTCCTGCCATAGGATCTCATAACCGCAGACACTCTCATCATGAAAAATCCAGCGCAGTGCCTCTGTGCCGCCCTCCTCTGTCTGCTCATAGGGCAATATAGCTCCTACCACAGGAATACGCAGGATGCGATAGCAGTCCTCGGGTGTCACGGTCATCTCCCCAGTAGCAAAATGGAAGGTGTTCGTGTCACTATGCCACCTCTCTGCCAGTGCTGTCAAGAGTCCCCGGTTCACAGTGAACCGAGGCATATCTAAAAGTGAGGTCAATCCACACCTCTCAATAATGTCCAGGTCTGCCTGTGACAGACGTGGTATCAGTGTCCATGGTCTCGGGAATCTCTCCCTCGACTGCACAATGCCCAATCGCTCCTGTCAACAAACAAAACATATCCAATATCAGATTCCACATCAACAAAAAGATATCAAAATACAACTTACATCAACAACATGAAACAATTTGCTCATCTACATCAAGTTCAAACTCCTATCATTTCATGTCAACTTGTAAAACAACTCAAATTCTCAAAAACCATATCAAAACTTGTAAAACAACTCAAGTACCACAATCACAAACTTGTAAAACAACTCAAGTTTCCCACCCATATCAAAACTTGTAAAACAACTCAAGTTTCCAACCCATATCGGCTTGTAAAACAACTCAGGCTTTCATATGCATTTTGAATGTAAAACAGATAACACAAATAAATCATGTTCTGATCCCCACAAATAGCTTGATATCTATACATAACTTGGACACATTCACATCAAAACAAGTTATACAAATGCTCATATTGGATACATGCATCAAAAACACGATAGACACGCAAAAACACCACATTTTAGATTGACCACAACACAAATTTTTCCTGGATGCGCTAAAACAGACATGAAATGCGCTAAAAAAAAGACCCACGCGCTAGACTGTTTGTCCTACGCGCTAACCTATTTGTCTTATGCGCTAGATTCCATCCATGCGCTACGCTGCCTTTCCTGAGCGCTAGAATATGTCTATGTGCTATTATTTTCCTCCATTGCGCTACCTAAACTAACCTATGCGCTAGACTCTGTCTACGCGCTAATCTATCCTCCTTAGGCGCTCGCCTTTTCATTCTATGCGCTAGAAACACTCTGCGCGCTAATCTAATCTTCCTAAGCGCTACCTGTTAAACCCTATGCGCTAGGTTATGATCACACGCTAACCCTCCGGCTTCCTGCGAACTTCTATGCGTCCTATGCGCTAGGTCAAAGTGATGCGCTATCCTGTTTCCCTTACGCGCTAACATTGGCTTTACATGCACTGTTTTCCGTCTACGCGCTAACCTAAAAATCCTAAGCGCTACCAAATATTTTCGGACGCCACCCCTAAATTTGACCCCGATGCGCTAGATCGCATTGCGTATGCGCTACTGTTTACCTTAGACGCGCTAAACCGCAACGCCCGAACTTAAAAATTCAAAAAACACCTAAAATCGACAAAATCAAAAATCAAAAAAGGGTCAAAAGGGTTAACTTACTGGTGGTCCATGCGCTGCAGGTCTCCGATATCTCCGAACGCGCTCGAAATGGTGTCTGTGGTAAGGAATCGGCATTTTCTCTCCAGAGCAAATTCTCTTCTCTTCAAAGTCAACAAGCACAAATGAATTCAAATCAAACCCTTTTCCCTTTTTATAGGAGAAAAATGAAATTAGGGTTACCTAACTGGGCCTGTAATATGGTCGCGGTCTCCCCTATACTAAAACATTTTTAATTTTTCGAGAGATGAATCAATTTACGCACTTCCTACACACATGAAATCCTACACATCATACGAACTTCATCAATTTAACTCAAAAATTTTTCAAAAAAAATGATTCATCTCCCGAGGGGGCATCACATCAAAACATCGAATCTGGGGCATCGCATCAAATCTGGGGCACGACTGGCAAATCAAAAGAGCGACACAAAAATTGCATTTGATCATAAAAACACAAAAACACATCATTTTCTTTGAATTAACATGTGCACACACGTCACTTCAAAGAGGGGCAAAATGTAGACGTATAAAAATGACCATATTCCTAAATGAATATTTTATGTTCATTTCTCTATTTAATTAAATCCAATTTAATTAAATTATCCACATTCTTCTATTTTATTAAATAAATTATTCAATTTATTTAAATAAAATTCACTATATCCATTTAATGAATAAATCATTTTATTCAATTAAATCCCCCTAGCCACTTTTAATTAAATCCAAATTTAATTAAATAGTTATCCTAAATTGAATAAATCATATTTATTTAATTTCTCCAAATTGCAACCAAATTGAATGAAAATCAAATAATTCAATTAAATCCTATTATCCCCTCATCCACTTGCAAAATCTCAAACCCCTTCCTAACCCCTTCTAGAATCTTCTAATCGATTCTAATTAACCTAGCCCTCCTCTAAACTTTGTCACATCCCTAAGCAAAGGGAGGTCACTTCTCAAATGGCCCAAAGTCTTGGATAACCATTGAAGGTTTTCAACCTTCAACCACTAAAACCCTAAAGTCTTTGAAAACCATTGAAGGTTTTCAACCTTCAACCACTTAATCCCCAAAGTCTCCAATAACCATTAATGGTTATTTCAAACCTTCCCACATGGTTAAAACATTTGTTTTGACTCAACCTCTACCCAACCCAAGGGTCTCATTAGGTCATTAATGCTTTGACCATGATTATCTCTTAATCATTTGCACAAAGGTTTATCTTTGGATTAGATCTTAATTCATTGGGTAAACCTAACTTAGACTTGACCCTTAGCCTTTAGATAACCATGAGGTCTCCTCAGGCCTTTAATGCCTCCAACCTCTTCTTTCAACCCAATCTGGTGTGGACATTTGTCATCATTTCATTGGTGCCAATTGTACACATGGATCCCCAACTTTCAAACTTGGCCCTTGATTAAGCCATTCAATCTTGACCATCCATTGCCCTGTTTGTGCTATAAATAGAGCTCTCATTTTTCTATTCTAAACAATCATCTTTCAAATTTGAAGCATCACACTTATGCTCAAATTCTTTCAAGCTTTCATATCATCTTATGCTCATCATTTAGCCTCTTTTAGATCAGAATTAATCATGAACATGCATGCTAAAGTAGTTTATTTATCATTTTAGCTCAATCATAGATTAAATATAGTATGCTAGGATAGTATTCATACTAACCTTGTCATCTTATCATTTAGTTTGTTGCATTTCTAGCATCTCATCTAGCTTATAACACATCTCATATTAAAAACAGTTAAAATCTCTCTCGTTCTCATATTTGCCATCCCTAAACCATTTTGCTCAGTAATCTGAGAGCAAAACATTGGTTTGAGGGACATTGTGAGATAGAGAACCATGGGACCCTCCTTGGGAAGCTGAGTAACGCATCGTTACTCCATAGCTTGCATCAAGAAGTCCTGTGTGTGTGTGTGGATTGATATTTATCATAATTTTTCACGTTTTAAGTTCTCACAATCCATTTTTCCCACATACACCAGCTGTTGTGACAACAAAAATGGAGGAATACACAGGGAAAATTGAAAAGCTTGAAAAGGAACAAAATGTCAAGGCTATCTCTATTGTGTCAGGAATTCTGAAACATAGGATTAATATATTGAAAGGAAAATTGATGGTAGTGCATGATTTGCACATTTCTTTGACAGAGGCAAGTAAAACATCCTCTAAGGCTATCGCTTTTCTTGGACCTTTGTTCAATGTTTGGTCAGGAAGAAGCAGATTAATGGATAAGCTAGATATTGTAATGATGTATAGTGACGAGTTCCCTCCCAACATCAGTGACACCAAAGACATGGTGGAGGTAATGAATGCAACTTATGCATTTTTCACAGGGAAGGATGTGCTTATAAATGAAAAATTGCAGACATTTGGGGAAGGTTATAGTAAATTGGTGCCTTCAATTTATGGTAGTAATGGACAGTTGAAATCAGTTTCTGATTGGACCAACGAATTTTATTTGATTCTGGAGCAAGAAGAAATAATCAAGCATGTAAATGAACAGGTTGATGCTGATTTCCTTAACGGTATCCTTGATTCACTGTTCAAGGTTGAGGTTGACCATGCAAAATTTATTGTTGAGTCCAGGGCAGTTACAGATGCCAGATGGACAGATTCAGTTGCAAAGTTGGAAGAGGTAAAGGCATTTAGTTGGCCACAGACAAAGAGGTGGACAGGTGGCAAGCCATGCTAAAGCCAAAGAAGAAATCTCAGGTTGAGGTTGCTACCCAAGATTCCTCACAGTAATCTTTTTCTTTTCGATCGGTAGAGAGGGATGGCCAGTTGGCCACTTTTATTGATGTTGAACTTGAAAACTCTTATATAGTTATAAATTTATAATAGCTCAACTGTTCAAGAATTTGATAAGTGCATAGTTTAAAACTTGAATCGCATTGTGAATTTACTTTCTGATATCATTATGAATATAATATCAATATCATTTGCAGTTTGAGATCTTCACATAATTGTCTTTGTGTTGAATTTATGTTTTCATTGTGAATTGAATGGTCAAGGGTTTTTCAGTTTACATATGAATCTGGATTGTGTATGTAATGACATTATTCATTATTGAAGTTTATTATCAAGTTGTCTTGAATTGTAAGTTTAAAGTGACTCTAGAGTCTATGCCCTAGGATAAGGCATTGGTCTATTGTCTTGATGTTTTACTAATTATGTTGTATGATGTATTTCTATCTATTGTGGTGTTAATATTAATACTTTCATTCTTAATACTCTTGAGTCTTGTGATTTTATATGCTATGGATGTTTATGTAATATATATGGAGGTGTTCTATGACTGTCTATAATTCGCCCACCAATTACAATGAGGTGAATCCTTAATATGTATTATGATTCCAGACTAACATAAAATTTAAATGAAAAATTACATACACCATAACAATGCAACAAATGAAAAAAGTTAAATCTCATGATTCTGATCATTTGAAAGAGATACAATTATACACAATAAATTTAATAATTTATATATAACTCCTTCAAGAACCTACACAAAGCTTGACACTAAATGCTTTTCATTTGCTTTATAAATGACTATACAGTATACAACTTACTCCCTTCACCTAGAGTCTAGAATGAAGAATCACTACTGGAACCAGAAAAGGAACCCTAATGACTATACAACTTGCAAAACTGCTTGAGCCATGCCATTATCACCCTGATGCCTTCGGATGGAATGTGAGATGTTATGTTCTATCCAACAGATCATTTCCAAATAGAGGAGGAAGCCTTCATGCCCAGGAATAGAGACAATGGAAAGAGGAACTTGAGCCTTCATGCCCACGATCAGGGAAAGTGGAAACAGAAGCTTTAGGGTAAATGTAATCTGTTGGGGAGGGGTTGCAGCTTCCATGCTATCACAAAGATGACTGGCTGCCACTCCCCATCCAAACAAATCCTTCTTTCATTCCTCTGCGGGCTCCTTCTTCAAACCCCCTGCCATCCTATGGAAGAGTAGAAGCAAAGGATGTGCCATGCTTGGCCCTTCTTGACAAGAAAAGGCTTTCACACCCCCTCTGGCAATCCTTCTCACTTTCACAACCCCTCTGACAATAAACAAACTCACACAGAAGAAAACAAAAAAATGCCCATCTGGTATCACAAAGCACACAACAAGTACAACTCCATGCACGATCCTGCTCAAACATTATCTTCCTTTCTGAGGAAAAAAACCACTCTCAAAAAATGAAAAAGGTTTATTTTCTCTTCTACCAATTAAGTCACCACTCCATTGTATTTATAACATTTTCACACTTGATTTGGTGATGCTCATTCTGCATTCACGTGAAAAATTATCATTTTGGTGCTTTCCAACATGACTGTAGACTCTAGAAGTCATCATCATGCCTATCAAATCCACTGTATCCTGCTAAGGCTCATCTATTGTGAACGATTTTGTTCTGATTTTATTCCTCCTTGATTGGACAAATTCTACTTCAAAATCCTTGACAACAAGCAACCTGAGCTCTTATTTCTTAGAGAAATCTGTGATCTCCCATCTCTATTCAGAAGCTATCAAATCCTTTTATGCCTCTAAAACCGTCATCCTCGCTTGTCTAATCAACCTCGACTCAAGAGAAACCTTCAAACTAGTCCCTCAGGAATGAGTCAGCATCCAAGCCTTATGGTTATCGCTAGCTCATGAGGTAGAATGTCTGAAGATGTGATCAAGCCTCAAGCTAGCGACTAGATAGTTTGTGGTTAAGTTTTATGGTTATCGCTAGCTCGCGAGGTAAAATGTCTGAAGATGTGAACAAGCCATGAGCTGGCGACAAGTTGGTTTGGGTTTACATCGTGAGGTCTCAGGCTTTTTGGGTGTTAGCATTTTATGTTACCGAGCTAGAAATTGTTAGTGAAATTGCTTTGGTCATGAGGTCTCGAGTTGGTCTGATGTCATACATTATAGCCACGAGAGTTAGCGAGCAACTCATTTCATATAGTTGTCGCTAGCTCTCATGTTTGTTTAATGTTAGCATTTTTAGGTCACGAGCTAGCGACTAGACAGTTTGTGGTTAGGTTTAATGGTTATCGCCAGCTCACGAAGTTAAATGTCTGAAGACCTAATCAAGCCACGAGCTTGCGAGTGAATTGCTAGCAGTTAAGAGATAAACAGTTTTATGTTGGCGAGTACGCGACAAGGGTTAAAGTTACCACTATCTCCAAGTCGTTGCGGTGACGAGGACTTAACATTTTGTGGTCGAGAATTGGCGAGTGGCAGTTCAGTTTCCCTCAGTCGCTAGATCTCGAGGTTATGAAGGCTTAGCATTTTCAGCTTGCGAGTTGGAGATAGAGAGAGTCATAAGGGCTTGTCGCTAGTTTGTGAGATGCCCTAATGGGCAGTCTTCCAGGCAGAGAGATGATGACTGTGTGCCACGTGTTTTAATGACTTAAAGTTAATATCTTGAAATTGCCAATATTTTTATTTTTATGGTTTGAAAATAGCTTGAAATTGCCAATATTTTTATTTTTATGGTTTGAAAATAGGTTGAAATCGCCAATTTTTTTTTTTAATGGTTTGAAAATAGGTTGAAATCACCAATGCAAATTTTTTTTGGTTTTAAAAACATTACAATTGACCAGGACTTTTTCACAAACTTTGAGCGATCACGGCTAATTCGTCAATGGAGATTATTATTTTTCTCTGTAAACCACAAAAAATCACCCGTAAAATTAAAAATTTCCTCGGGAATTATACAACTTTCGCCAGGTTTTTACACCTTGTCCAAGGGGGGGGTTTCTTAAAGTTTTCCCTGGTTGGTATTTTGTATTTGAATTTGGTTTTTGTAATGCTTTGGCATTTGATGTCAAAGGGGGAGAGATATTATGGAAACACATTTTTGGGGAGAGATATCTTTAGGGAGAGATTATTCCTAGGGGAGAGACATTATGTATTTTGATTTCCGGTTAATGATCTCTTTGGGAGATTGTTGGTTTTTGGTTTTTGGTATTTTTGTTTTGACACTTTCATGGTTTTTCCATCTTGTGTTGTCATCAATGCCAAAAGGGGAGATTGTTGGTATTTTGGATATGTTGATATGGTTTTGTCATTGATGTCAACATTTTTTATCACTTGTCAACACTTATCAGCACTTGGAGATATTTGGTTATGTTCACCGGCAAGTCAGAGACTTATGCACAGTCACCGATATTTGGTTCATCGACATATTATATTGTTCATCGGCACTTGGAATGACTTGGAGACTACTTGATTATGTCGAAGGCATTATTTGATCACTTGATTTTGGCAATTTGTTTATTGGTTTATTTGGGTTTATATATTTGTTGTTACTGGCAAATAGGTCCAGATATACACTGACAAGCACATCTATTCTAGATCAGCACATGTTATGGAGATGATTTATTATTATTGTAAATGTGTTGAGCCGACATCATGCATCAGATATTGATTTATTTGTAATTGATTTTATTGTAATATCTTTCAATGAGCCGACCTATTCAATTGATCTTAGGCTATGGTATAAATGTAAGATCTCATTTGTGAGATCGATATGCAATTCGGAAAAGAATTGTAATAGGATATATGCAAAAATAAGTAGAGCTATACACGCAGACACCATTTGAAGGTTGAAGGAAGGTTTTTGTGAAGGCAATTAGAACTAACCGGTACTGAATCCAACATATGAAGATGCTATTTTAAGAAGTACATTATCATTGGATTTAACCATCCAATTGTAGTTAGTGTGACTCTCATTTTGTGATTGAGTAGTGAGCTCTAGGCAGCTAGCCTTTCTGCATGTGCAGAATCCATATTATACACACATACTATCTGTAGTAGTATCATTTGATTGTGGGTAAGGCTTCCCACCGTGGTTTTTACCCTTACAGGGTTTCCACATACAAACATTTGTGTTATGTGTTGTGGATGTTAATTTCTTTTTGTTTCATGCATTAATCTTTACCAGTACTGCAATTAACTAATAAATTGTCTACCAGCATAAAGTTTGGTTTACCGGTATTATGCATTAAGTTTTGGGTAAGTTAATTTTGGTTAAATTTATTGGACAACTGATTCACCCCCCCCAACTCTTAGTTGTTTTTGGGACCTAACACCTTTCAGACCATAAATATACCCGATGAAGATACATTTCATAGCCTTGTTCTCCAACTTTTTCTCTTCTCCTTTGGTACATGTGCATATGCCTTGAACCAAAAACTCTCAGATGTCTCAATGAAGGATTGTGACCCACCCATGCTTCCATAGGCATTTTATCAACAAGGGCTGATGTAAGAGACCTGTTAATCAAGTAGCAAGCAGTCGCAATAGCTGCAGCCCAAATATTTTGTTTTAGATCAACACCACTCAGTATACTCCTAGCCTTCTCCATTAGTGTCATGTTCATTCTTTCTGCAACTCCATTCTATTGTGGAGAATATGGATTTGTCTTCTAGTCTATTAATGCCACCGTCTTTACAAAATCTATCAAAATCATTAGAGAAAAATTTGCCACCATTATCAGTCCTCAAACATTTAATTTTATTTCCAGTCTGCAACTCAACCATTGCTTTAAATTCTTTAAATCGACTAAAAACTTCATATTTACACTTTAGAAAATATACCCATGTTCTTCTACTAAAATCATCAATAAATGAAACATAATATGTGTATTTTCCAATTGAAGGAACATCTACATGACCAAAAACATCATAATGAATAAGATCCAAAACACCACAAGTTTTATGAGAACTCGAGTAAAATTGAACACGGTTTTGTTTTCCATAAATGTAGTGCTCACAAAAATCAAAGTCAAGATTACAATCATTCAAACCTTCAACAAGGTTTTTATTTTTCAAGGTCGTTAGACCCTTTTCTCCAATGTGGCCAAGCCTCTAGTGCCATAATATAGTCTTCTTTGCAGGTAACTTTACTTCAAAAGAAAGAGCACCCTTAGGTACCCAAAAGCCATTTCCATCTACTGAAGATGAAACCCTCAAAGCTTCTACATATTTAATTTTTATAGAAGTGCTATTACACTCAACAATGTATGTGTCTAGCTTATACAAAGTGTCAAACCTGACACCTCTAGCAATTACCATAATACCCTTAGCCATCTTACATCCTCCTTTAGAAAAGACTACCTGCACACCCGCATCTATTAGTTTGCTCACAGATAATATATTTTGTTTTAAACCAGGGCTATGTAGCACACCATTAATCATTTTTATTTTACCATCAAAAAACCTAATTCTTACTTTACCTTGACCAACAATGTATAAATGTGAATCATCACCCAAGTACACCTTACCTCCATTAAATTCTTCATATTAAGAAAACCAATCTTTACTAGCATTCATATGAAAAGATGCACCTGAGTCAATTAACTAGGTATCATTACTTGCATGAGTCACCAAAGCTATAATAAATGCATCACCATCTTCCTTCTTGGACTCAAAATCAAAATGAATTTTCTTCTTTTCTTCTTTGCAGTCCTTACGGATGTGACCTAGTTTACTGCAATTCTAACAAATGACTTTGGACTTTCCAAGAGATTTCAATCTCCCTCTCGATTTGGACTTATCACACTTCTCATTCTTCTTGCCTTTCTCCTTAGGTCTTCTATGAACAGTTAGGGCTTCCTTTGAACTAAGGGATACCTTCCTCCACATCTCTTCACCAAGTAGGGTACCCACTACATCTTCAGACTTCAAAACAACAAAAGTACTACCGATAGCCATAACAAGAGAATCCCACGAATTAGGAAAAGAACAAAGCAAGACTTGGTATTTATCCTCTTCGTTCATCTTAACACCAACATATAGTAACTAATATATTAACATATTGAATGCTTCTAGGTGGTCTACAATTAGTCCACCCTCTTCCATCTTCAAGGAATACAATTTCTTCCTCAAGAAAATCTGATTTAATAAAGATTTTTCTTGATACATTTCACCAACCTTAGTCCATAGCTTTTTTGTAGTGTTTTCTTTATGGACACTGATTAGAACAGAGTTTTCCAGACACAGTCTTATTAGACCCTTGGCTTTTCAGTCCATGACATCATACTGAGCTGTGACAATAGGATCTGAGGGCCTTTGAACATTCGCATCAACAACATCCCATAAATATCGATCTATTAGCAGATATTCCATCTTCAACTTCCACATCTCAAAATCCATTCGATTAAATTTCTCTACCTCTATTTTCCCCGACGAACTTATCATCTGAAAAATTTCTGCAACAAGATAAAAAAGTGTTCTCTACACAATCTCCCACTCAAATTTGGATTAGTTCAAAAAAACCAACAACCCACAACTAAAACCAAAGGTGATCAAGCTCTGATACCACTTATAAGGAAGTTAAGTAGCGAAACAACTTCCTACACTAACCTTGAGAGGAGGGTAATGCAAATTTTTTTACAAATCATCACAACAATTACATAAAACAAAAATAGATATAATAACATTCAAACCATAACACAATGATTTATGTGGGGGAAACCATTTTGGGAGAAAAACCCCACACTCCAAAAGCCGCCCAATATATTATTCAACAATAAAAAATAGATTATAATATACTTGCAGAGCAATCTCTTCAAAGGAGTACTAGTAATCAGAGATTTAAAGGTAACTCAATAGCCATAAGACTCTTACACACAACCTTTATCTCACACACCTCATATATAGGAGATACAATACAAGAAACCGTTAAATAATATTACAAAACCATGGGCCAAAACCACCCAATAAGGTGTAGCCAACCTTATCTCCCTTCTAGATGCCCTATGATGTGTTAAAACACACATCAACACGTGTCCCTCCCTTTTACAACTCATTTATGTGTTTGATGTATTTTATATTTCCTATTTTAAGAATACAAACTTTCAGAGGCCATAACTTGTGAATCGTGTGTTTGATTGATGAACCGTTTGAAGTGTTGAAAAGCTCATGAAGTTTTCTATTGCCTCATAAACCACTAAACCATTTACACCCACTTTTTAGGGTATTTCAGGGCCTCAAAATTAAATTTAAACCTTTCATTGGACCCCTCCAAAACAAAAAATTTAATAACTTCAAAACTAGCTATGATCTTGTGACGTAACTTTACTGGAATGCTTATCTAGATAACTAGAAGCTTCGGGGAGAATTTCGCACCATTTCGTGCTGAAATAAAAAATTACTATAAATAGCAAACTTAGGTAAATGCAAGGTTGAGACACCATTTTCCCAACATATAAAAGGTTAAATAAGAATGTAAGATGTGAAATAAGAATGATTTTGAAAATGTGAATCTGACCAGTGCTTAGTGTAGGTAAATAGAGTCCAACCTGCAGATAATCAAAACTTGCCATGATATATATTCAATAAACACTTTTGAACATATTATGATTTGCACAACCTGTTTAGAAAATCATGACATAATGGCTAATACTTCAATCAAACACACATTGTAGTAATTTTGAAAATAGACTTTAACTCTTTCATTAAAAGAGACCCACATTCAAAATTACACGCTCCTACTTGAGGGGGACAAATTCATGTCATTAACATAAACATTCATACAACACATGGACATAAAGCACAAGACAATCTGAAAATGATCCCTTTTCATTAATTTTCAAGAACATAAGTATACATTTGTTAGACAACTCAGATAATAGGTAGACAACTGAGAGGTGGGGGGGAGTGAATCAGTTGTCAACATATTATATAACTTTAAGCATTAAAACCTTATTACCAGAATACATAAACCTAATACCAGAATATCAAATATGACAGTTAAGGACAAATATAAACCATGAAACATTTACCAACCATCCATAAAAGATAACACCAAGATTTGTACGTGGAAAGCCCGGTAAAGGGAAAAACCACGGTGGGAAGCCTACCCACAGTCAGATATTACTTCCGCAGTAAGTATGTGATTACAAAAAGAGGGGCCTACACATACAAGAAGGCCAAAATCCTAGAGTGCACTTCTCATCACAAAAGGAGCCTCACTGACTATAAAATAAATCTAGACTATAATCCAAAAAGAAGAGTGAACTGCAAGAATAATATCTCCTATGCCTGAGTACAGTTCTGGTTAAGCTTAGTACCAAAGGTCTTAAAACTCTTTCACCAACCCAATTTGATCACCTATGATTGACCAAAACCTCTGCATATGATTACAACCTTATTCACAAACAGAGAATCCTATATCCCAAAAAACCCACTATCTACAAAGAGATCTTACATCATATTTATACCAACCTGGGACCTAAACAATTAGGTCACCACCTAAAAGATAATACAATAAATTCATAATATAAAACCATAATCCAATGATCAACCAAGTCGTCCTAAGACCGAAACAACATAATCCAATCAATAGATCCAACTAGAAATGCGTCGAGATCATCCACCAACACGTTACATAAATCGGTCCATAACCTAGCAGAATAAGATAGCATTAGGTCTGGTCCAAAATGCAACACCACTGATGAACAGGAACACGAACAAGATAACCAACAACATCCCAAAATCCATCTAGAAGCCGCACCAACACCACTTATCAAGTGCATCAAAAGATCTTTAACAAAGATCTGTCGGTAAAACCCTTATCGGTGACCAAAAGGCTTACTAGAACAAATGATAGCTCCCGAGTCATCAAATCCTGAACCAAATGATCATGATACACATCTAAATAGAATGAATGATATATCCAAACCAATTCCACAAACCGAAGAATATTGGATCATACCGGATCAATAACATAATCTAACCGCCCTACCGGAACCTACCAGAAATTGATAAACAACCAAAACATCTGGTGTTACCATCAATGAAAAAACATCAATGTAATATATAATCAATTTGTCCAATTATCAACAATCTCCCCCTTTGGCATTGATGGCAACACTAGATGTGAAAAACATCCAAGTGCCAAGAAATCCCAAACAAGTCTCCTCCAATGGAAGACATCCAACAATCTCCCATAAAGTGATATTACAATGAAGTTAACAAACTCCCCTTGTGGATGATATCCTTGTTAAGATCTGATCTCTCCCCTTGACTAATATTCTGTTAAGCTCTATTTTTCACATATATCTCTCCCCCTTTGACATCAATGCCAAAAATATGACATAAACATCAAAGAAAAATCATAAATCCACTAAACCACACAATTGACTACTCCCCTTGAGTAGTAGCACCAACACATCAATCTAGAATGAATAGTAGCTCTACAAATGCATACCAGACTGATGCCAATCAACATCACTCAGGTCTCTACCAGAGGAGCAAAAACCCCCAATCTGTCTGTCATGCCCAAATCCACACTTGTATTCCTCCTGTCTCCACCATGTGGAGGTCATTCCTCTCAAAAGGTGAACTGCTACTCATGCCTTCAGATTGCTTTCATAGGAATGCAATGAAAATCACCGATCTAGGCTCAAAACCCAAGCCTCATCTTCTACCCCATTGGTAGATCCCCCAAAAGATGGTGGCTGGAGATGCAAAACCTCTCTGATTAGATCCCCTGGATCACGACGTGCTCTCTCCAAATATATAGGTGTTGCTACTAGAGGTGGTCCGGGTAGATGAATGGACTCAAGCTCATGCTCAGCCTGGCCCTCTAAGGGATTATGAGGTGGACTCCTACTCCATTCCCTAACTGTTGATCTATGGCTCCCTGAATTCTGGTTTTCTGCCTGATGGTCAACTGCTGGAAGCCTATCCTGTACTATCCCAATCAGGTTCTGAAGCGCTAATAAGATGTCTCAGTTTGGGTCAACCGGTCATTCGGGTGGAGCCTTTGGGTTCCCTTTTAGAACCAGTTCCTCCCTATCAACATCTTTGTGTGCCATACATGCACACCTAGGACCCCTACCGCGCTTGCGATCTTGTCGCGTAGTCGGAGGCATCCTTATGAGAAAATAAAATAAAATAAATAAATAATTTTGGAGAAAAATTTAATTAATTAAATAATTAAAGCGAAACATAATGGAGAAAGGTTCCTAGTGTTGGAAACCTTGCTCTCATACCAAAATGTCATGCCCAAACTTTTGGGCAAAAACGGAACAACAATTTTTTTTTTAACAAAGTAAATTTGATAAGTAATCTATATTAAAAGAAAACAAAATAAGTATTGTCTTAACTAAGGTGTAAATAGAATTGTTTACTAAAGTTGAAATAATTAACTCAATCAATATAGCAACAATAATTAATGAAGACTAATTATTCCCTAAGAGGGTCATCACAACTTAATTAATTAATCTAATCAACCTAATTAATTTTCCACTTATTAAAGTCGAGAGATATTTAAATATCTTGATTGCATTTAAAATATTCCAGTCTAATTAAAATAATGATAATGTTATCTTGAATTAAAAATAATTAATTGAGCACACACAAATTCATTTTTTAAATATAACCAATAAGGTTAACTAATTCAATAATGATAACTGCCAATTAAATATAATTTATATTATAGTCAATTTTAAATCCCCCTAAACCTTCAAAATTTTGACTATTAAATTCTTTGCCAATTTTGACCTTCTAGGCTAGATTTCACATAATATAATTAATAATATCCAATAATAAAAATCTCCCCAAAGGAATTTTAATCCAACATCCGTATTTAATTAAATATATATAAATAATAATAAATTTCCTCTTTAATAGCCCTAGTTAATAAATTAAATGAAATATGCAATTAATAAAGCTATATTATATCTAATCCCCAATTTTAAATTAAACTTGACATATATGGTCTATATTAAGTTTTGATTTCACCTTAGTCCATATTGGTAGATATTAAATCCCAAGTTTAAGATTTATGGTTATATATATGAATAATGTTTAATTATAAACCCTAATTTATGGTTGAGTTATTAATTATTATTTTCATATCAATCTATTAACTCGCTTTCTTATAATTGAGCAAACCCTAATCCCGAAATAGGGTTAGGGTTGCTTACTAAGTTTTCCTCTCTCTTTTTTTGTTTTCTTTCTTTCTTGCTTAGGGTAAACGTGTGTGTTGCAGGGTATAATGGTGGCGAGGAGGATGAAGGGAGGCCGAATCGCAGGGCGGAGGAGGCTCCACGGGCACCACTGTGGATACCCATAGTGGCGGCCGGTGCCACCCACTGTGGGCACCCACAGTGGCGACCATGAGCTGTCCATTGTGGTTACCCATAGTGGCGGCCTATGCCAACCACTATGTTTAACCATAGTGGCGGCACCCCCCGTGTCGTCCATTGTGTTTAAACATAGTGGCTTGGCTCCTACCGTCCACTGTGTTTAACCACAGTGGCTCGGCCGCGCTAGAACATGATATACCCCCTTTTTTTATTATAATTATATATATATATATATATATATATATATATATATATATATATATATATATATATATATATATATATATATAACCTGAGAAAACATGCATGGCTTCAACATTAAGATTCAGGAAATTTAAAAGATAGATTTCATTAGGATCTCATTTTCAGTTTGAAAGGTATATATTTTTTGCTAATATATATATAAATACATGTGCATGCTTATATATATATATATATATATATATATATAACCTGAGAAAACATGCATAGCTTCAACATTAAGATTCAAGAAGTTTAAAAGACAGATTTCATTAGGATCTCATTTTCAGTTTGAATGGTATATATATTTTTGCTAATATATATATAAATACATGTGCATGCTTATATTGTTTATTTTATTATTCTCTTTATTTGTAAAGGCAAGAATCTCTCTCTCTCTCTCTCTCTCTCTCTCTCTCTCTCTCTCTCTCTCTCTCTCTCTCACACACACACACACACACACACATATATATAACCTACTATGGTAAAACCTGAACTTCAAACTTAACAAATTGTTTTATTTTAATAACAGAATAGGAGTTAACCCTTTTATTTCATTTTCACTGAGGCCATATTAAGATTTATTTATTTTTTTAGATTTTATGGAATGTAAAATATGACAATTTTATTTATCTACAGAATAATTAGTTTTACTGATTCTACAGAATGAACAGAAATGACAGCATTAAAATTATTTTCCCTACTTCATTGCATTTCCAGATTTTTAACTTAAGCAAAAATGACTAGTTTTTACAACTGCAAATTAATCTTTCTAGTTTAATGGCTTCCTTCTTAACATGCATTTACAGAATATGTAAAAGTAGCAGAATAATTTTATAGACAATTGCAACTAATATTTCCTAAAAAACCCATGATTAACAACAACAAGATAAAAAACATCAATGTTTTAAAATAGAATAAAACATCTCTTTCCTTACTATATCGACACTTGAAACAAAATAAAACATCTCATTCCTTTATGCATCTAAATAGACAAGAATAGAATTAACTTCATTATACAGAAACTTTGACATTACAGAATTAATTCATAATACTTTCTTCTTATTTAAAAGGTCAACATCTCAAGTAAAATACAATATATATTACATGGTAAGCTAAATTGAATAATACATTTCCTTTTAAAAATAAATACAACATAAAACTCTTCTCTTTCATTTCTGCAACTGAAATACAATATTATATTTCCCCCTTTTTTTTTCTGCAACTAAAATAGAATCAGCAAGACCATATCCAAGCTTTTCCTTCAATCCCTTCCCAAAGCAACCTGCAATACAAAATCTTAAGGTTGTGACCATGGAGGGCTCACCTCCCAACCTAGACTTACTAGAAGCCACCCCCGAGCTTGGAGAACCAAGACCTAGATGGGTTACACTCAAACAATACACATAAAAGCATGGAAAACTCAAAACAAACACATTCCCATCCCAAGGCTGAACAACATCACATAATGTGATTTTTTTATTTTTTTTATGGGTGGAAGTGGACCAAGTACCTTGAGGAGAACTGCAAGATAGTAGATCACAAGCCATCTCATGGCAACCAAGAACACATCACAGATCCATCTTGACCCAACATCCTTATGACCTCCAAGACATACATGCCATAATATCTCCCCTTATGACCCCCAAATGCATAAACAAAACTATGCAACAAGGGTCACATAAACAAACCCTTGAGATCACTCTCTTAAAAAGAGCCTCTTACTCTAAGGCTGTCAAACAACCTTCCACCCCCAAGACCATTCTACCCTCCCAAGGGTAAGATGGTCTTGGATACTCCCAAAACACAAGTAAATGCATACAAAAAAATAAGAGAAAGATCACATACATATATTTACACAAGTAAATCACAAGGGAAGAAAATAACTACATTTAAGCAATCTTTCAAAAGCAAATTTTCAACATACAAGTAAGAGATAGAACTAACCTTGAATCTGCCAAGGGTTTACTAGGGATAGTTTGGAGAAGAGCAGCCCAAATCCACACTTCTTTCCTTCAACACTTAGCCAAAAATTCTATCCTAAACTTTTTTCAAAACTGCAAGATCTAGTCTCCAAAGATGGAGAGTGGGTGATTAACTTCCTAAGTCTCAATCCTTGCCTAAGAAGGCTTCTCTCACTCTTTCCAACCTCTTGGATAGAGTGAGAGCTCCCATTGGTTGGTCTTCCCTAGGTCTTACACACTCCCTAACCAAGGCACCTCAAAAAGGGGAATGGAATGGGGAAAAGGAATGACACATACCAAGAAGGTTATCTAACCAAGAATGGTTCTCCTAAAGATGAAATTTGGCCATCTTGGGAAATCCACTTTTTGGGGAGGCTAAATAAGTCCTAGGGAATGGACACATGGCCAAATTTGGCCTTCACCCATAGGTACACCATGAGGCCCATTAAAAATGCTCCAAAACTAACTCTAGGAGTTGGTTTAACCCTTTGAAAGTCCACCAAAAGTTTACCTATGGGTCAACTCTGAGTTGACCCTCCTAATGGCTCACTATCCTAGATTTACTTGGGACCCTCAAGGATAAATTTGGAAATATATCATTGGTAAAATAAATTTCTCAAAAAGTGACATGACAATGCCAACTCAACATACAACATATGTGTCAAGTGACACTACAAAAAGAATTCCACATCACAAATACACACATGGCAATTGTCTCTTGTAGGATTAAAACAAATTAATAAATACAATTTAACACACATGCAAACATTTACATTTATGAATAAAATATGATACATACAGGGTGTTGTCTCTCCAAATAGACAACCCCTGGTTTTACGAATGTACTTTGGTCTAGGCTTGATTCTCCATATTGTTTCCATGGTCACATGGATAATTTTCCTACACATCTCAATTACACATTAGTAATTCCCAAATAGCCTCATATAATATTAAACACATAAATAAGAATACAAATCAATCATTCTGCATAAAATTGACATCATACAAATCAATTTACCATATATCAAAGCAATTCACATAAGCAATTTATCATAATCCTCATAAATTTAATCCATTCATAAGATATGCATCATATTTCTAGCATCATAATAAAGTCCTGCAAGTCAAATAAATGACATACACCATCTCAATGTTATCCTATCCTAGAATCATATAAAATTCTATATCCATAATGAAGCATCAATATATCAATGTTATCCAATCCTGGGATCATATAAAGTTCTATATCCATAATGCATAAAAAATAAAGCATCCATAATAGTTCCAACATGAAAATCACTGAAACGCTAGGATGGGTCGGGGTAGGGCCTCACACTATCTCTGAAGTACTCAAATGATTCCTTAGGCAAAGGTTTAGTGAATATATCTACAATATGCTCTTTAGTGCTCACATAAACTAGTCTGACTTCATTTGCTTCCACCTTCTCCTTCAAAAAGTTGTACTTGATAGATATGTGCTTTTGTCTTAGAATGAAATACCAGATTCTTTGATATGTCAATAGCAACAGAGTTATCACAGTGAATAACTACCGGTTCATTACAATCCACCCTTATATCCTTCAACATTTGCTTCATCCATAGAACTTGTGTACAGTTAGTAGCAGCAACAACATACTCAACTTCAACAGTAGATAAAGAGGTACATGACCGCTTCTTGCTAATACATGAAACAAGTTTCTTTCCAAGAAAGAAATCTCCATCGGATGTGCTCTTCCGATCATCAACATCTCCAACCCAATCTGCATTTGTATATGCACATAGTGTAAAATCATCATCTTTAGGATACCACAAACCATATTCAATTGTTCCTTGCAAATACCTAAAAATATTTTTCACCACACTCTCATGATTCTCTTTAGGATCACTTTGATATCTTGATACAATACAAACTGCATTCATTATATCCGGTCTAGTCTGAGTCAGATATAACAAACCTCCAATCATAGACTTGTACCTTGTATGATTTACAAGTTCTGACACATCTATCTTAGTCAATTTCTCACTTGTAACCATAGGAGTACCAACCAGTTTAGAATTTTGCATACGAAATTTCTTCAACATCTCCCTAGCATACTTAGTTTGATAGATGAAAATACCTTTACCAGTCTGAGTAATCTACAAACCTAAGAAATAATTCATCTCCTTAATCATAGACATCTCAAATTCATTCTTCATATTATCAGAGAATTCCATACATAATTTATCCCTACCTCCAAAAATGATATCATCAACAAAGACTTCAACAATCAATATGTCGTCATCAGTGATCTTATAATATAAATTACTGTCAACATTACCTTTAGTGAAACCAATATTCAAAAGATATTTATCCAATCTTGCATACAAATCTCTAGGGGTTTGTTTCAATCCATATAAAGCTTTCCTTAACCTTTTATCACCTGAAAGTGAAAATCCTTCAAGCTTCTCAATGTAAACTTCCTCTTCAAGATCTCCATTCATAAATGCATACTTAACATCCATCTGACAAACCTTGTAGTTCTTATGGGCAACATAAGCAAAAAATAATCTCACAGCTTCAATCCTAGCTACTGGAGAAAAAGTCTCATCATAATCAATTCCTTCCTTTTGAGAATATCCTTTACAAACCAATCTAGCCTTATTCCTTATAACTTGACCATCCTCATTCAATTTATTCCTAAAAACCCATTTAGTCCCAATAAAATTCTCATTTTTAGGTCGGGGAACTAAAGTCCATGTATTATTCTTTTCTATCTGATCTAATTCCTCTTCCATAGCTTTTATCCAACATCCATCTTTACATGCTTCAATTACTGATGTCGGTTCAACTTGAGAAATTAAACATACCTCATCAGCTACCAACCTTCTTGTCATCACTCCTTTATTCTTGTTTCCAATGATCTGATATTCTAAATGATTTAACCTAATATACTTAGGAGTCTTCTGATTTTTTGTTCCTCTACTCCGATCTTTAGTTACTATTGAATTTTCTCATACTACCAGAGTAACTTGTTCAACATTCTATTCCGGTGTAGGTGCTACCAGTACAGTTATGAATATTTCCACAACTCCATTCTGTTGAGGTGTTCGGGGGTGCAGATAACTATCTCCTTATCCCATTTTTTCACATTAACTGTTAAATTCACCGGATGTGAATTCTCCACCCTGATTTGACCTTAAGAATTTAATATTCAATCATGTCTATGTCTTGGCTTTAGCTTTAAAGATTATAAAATTTTCAAATGCTTCAAATTTCTCCCTTAGAAAAGTAACCCACATCATTCTAGAATAGCCATCAATGATTAGCATAAAATATCTATCACCCTGAAAACTTTTGATTCTAGCAGGACCACACAAATCAGTATGAATACGATCAAGAACATCATTAGATTTGTTGTGTATACTCTTAAAAGAAGTTCTAACTTGCTTTCCCATTTGACATTCCTTACATACCGGATTATAGGGCTTCACAATGTTAGGTATATCTCTAACTACCTTAGTAGAACTGGTCTTTACAATGCAATCAAAATTAACATGACACAACCTCTTATGTCATAGCCAACTCTCATCAATTTGTGCAATCAAACATGTCTTCTCACCAGAGTTCAAATGAAAGATGTTACCTTTAGTTTGAGTACCAGTTGCAATCTCTAATCCAAATCTGTTGATAATCTTGCATTTTCCATCCTTGAACTATCCTACACTCAAAATATTATGCCTTAAACCTTCAACATAATAAATATTATCAGTATCATGCTTACCATCCAATGATATAGATCCTCTTCCCTTGATCATGCATGCTTTGTCATCTCCAAATCTAACCAGACCGCCATCAAATTATTGCAAAGATAGAAACTTCCTTTTTATCTCCAGTCATATGATGTGAACATCCACTGTCTATCACCCATTAATCCTTGTCTTCAAATTTAGTAGCAAGGGCCTTTTCTTCAAGGACCAGAATATCTTCCTTGATAGTCAAGAATACTCATTCCTTTCTTTTGCTAGATCCACTAGCTGAATCTTGTGTCGATTTATCACCAGAATCAGTCACACGTTCCTCATCCACATAGTAGCATGATTTGTCTTTTTCCCTCTTGTACTTATGCTTGTTCTAATAATCATGGTTAGGCCTAAAAGATCTTCTATCTCTTTCCTCAAATCTTAAATTCCTTTCAAGACATCTAGATTCAAAATGACCTATCTTATTACATGCAAAACATTTAAAATGTGATTTTCCTTCATACTTACTTCTTGTTGGACCTTTAGTTACTCTTCTAGAAAATAAGGCTTCAAGTTGCTCAAACTGTTCATCTTCTTTCTTCATTTCCTCCAGTTCCTTAGCATATAAGGCTTTCTAGTCACTCTTGTTGGTAGATGATGTAGATGCATGAAAAGCAGGTTCAAATTTTGAAACTCTAGAAGGACCAAATTCCTCAAGCTCAAAAGCAGATAACTTCCCAACCAAGGCATCCCTATTAACAGAGGTGTTTGCCATTATTCTTGACTCATGAACTGTAGTAGCCTTCATCTTATAAGATGGTGCAAAATCTCTCAATACTTTAGAGACTATTTTATCTTCGCTCAGAGATCCACCACAACACTGAATTCCCAGAACAATTTCATTAACTCTCTCCACAAGTAGTTAAGCTTTTGTAGAGAGGACCAAGCTCTGATACCAATTATTAGACAACTTAGATAACTGGTGGACAACTAAGAGGAGAGGGGGGGGGGTGAATCAATTGTCAGCTAAGTTACCGGTTCGGGTTCGGATTCACGGAATCGGCAAAACAAAACAAAATCTTAGGTATGGGTACGGGTTCATTCGTACACACACACACACACACACACACACACACACACATATATACCCATATACTATATATATGGTCAATATATACAATCCATACAAAAATAAAATATACAATGTGACTTTCCATACATAAATGATAAATGATAAATGATAAATGATAAATCCATAATTATTAATTGCCAATGCCAATAAATATTCATATATCGCAAATGTAATCAGTAAACTAATAACTAAAGTCTAATATCATATTCATAATTTGCAAAAAAGATAATATTCAAGTTTCAAGTCTTTTTTAAAAAGTCATAAAGGGGCGAATTAGAGTTTTATTACAAGAAACTATTTGAAAAGGTCTTTTTTTATTGTTTTTTTGACCTCTGGGCCCCATTTTTGGGAAACCACGGGCCTGGGTTCATGCAGGTCCTCTTGGGTTTGACTTGGGTTCCACCTGGGTCCTTCCCAGGTGGCCAAGTTCCCTGTGGGTCCTGCGACGCAAGACCCACAAGGAATCTGACCACCTGGGAAGGACCTAGGAGGAACCCAAGGAGAACTCGGGGAGAACCAGGACCAAGCAAGAACCAGAACCGGAGCCCAGGCCAAAAGGGGAAGAACTAGTAACTTAGGTTGTCAACAAATTATAGAACTTTAATTATTAAAATCTTATTACCGGAATACATAAACCAAATACTTGAAGAAGATATAATATTTAAGGACAAATATAAACCACAAAAAATTTACCAACCATCCACAAAAGAACACCAATATTTGTACATGGAAAACCCGGTAAAGGGAAAAACCACAGTGGGAAGCCTACCCACAGTTAAATAATACTTCTGCAGAAAGTATGTGATTACAAAAAGAGGTGCCTGCAAATGTAGGAAGGCCAACAACCTAGAGCGCACTGCTCATCACAAAAGGAGCCTCACTAACTACAAAATAAATCCAGACTACAATCCGAAAAGAAGAGTGAACTACAAGAATAGAATCTCCTATGCTTGAGTACAGTTCTAGTTAAGCTCAGTACTGAAGGTCTTAAACCTCTTTCACCAACCCAATTTTATCACCTATGGTTAACCAAAACCTCTACATATGATTACAACCTTATTTTTACATAGATAATCCTATATCCCAAAAAACCCACGATCTACAAAGAGATCTTACATCATATTTATACCAACCCGAGACCTAACCAATTAGGTAGACCACCTAAAAGATAATACAATAAATTCATAACATAAATTTGTAATCCAATGATCAACCAAGTTGGACTAAGACTGAAACAACATAATCCAATCAATAGATCTAACCAGAAATGCATCAAGATCATCCACCAACATGTTACATAAAATGGTCCATAACCTAACATAATAAGATAGCATTAGTTTTGGTTCAAAATGCAACACCACCGATCAATAGGAACACAAACAAGATAACTAATATCATCATGAAAGACATCTAGAAGCCGCACCAACACCACTTATCAAGTGCATCAAAAGATCTTCAACAAAGCTCTATCGGTAAAACCCTTACTGGTGACCAAAAGGCTTACTAGAACAAATGATAGCTCCCGACTCATCAAATCTTGAACCAACTGATCGTGATACATATCTGAATAGCATGAATAAAAAATCCAAATCAATTCCACAAACCGAAGCATACCAGATCAATATCATAATCTAACTGCTCTACCGAAACCTACTGGAAACCGGTAAACAACCAAAATAGCCGGTGTTGTCGTCAATGACAAAACATCAATGCAAAACATAATCAATTCCTCCAATTTCCAACAAAATTACAATAGTGGGCATCCATAGAAAGGAAATGTTCACCCTCTATTCCTTTAAACTGGCTCCTATTACATACTACTTAAAAATATTTCTAGAATCCCTTCACACTAGCCCTGAATTCCCTTTTATAATCACAAGGGAGAAAAATAGGCTTTAGGATGAGTGTGACACATGTCATAATTTCACTAGCTATAAATTACAAAATGCTACAAAGTATCTTAGGACAACCTCTACATGCAAACTTCATGATTCATTAATTACATCGGCTGCAAGGACTACATCTAGAAGCTAGAGTTGCATCTCTGATGAGTTCTGTTAGGTGGTCCCTTCAGTACTTGTACTGACTGCGATGGGGATTTGGATCTTGAAGATAGAGTAGGTGCACTGGGACAGGTACAAGGTGGTTGAATTCTCCAATCATCTCGCCAAAAATGGTACCCGCATAGGAAGAAGGAAAATACAAAAATGGACACAATTTTAACTACTCTTCCTCGGGCTAGTCTTCTTCCGAGGAGCAATATTTTTTATGCCAAGCCTCAACTTCATTGGTTGGCCAGATGAAAGATCTTAATATTTGCAATTTACTCATTGCTTCTCTCATCCTATGAGTTGGTGCAGTAACAGTCTCCAATGTGAAATTATGATGTAAAGAATCTACATCAATGGTTTTATCAATGATCAAGTGATAAGTATTCTCCTAATTGGGCGCATTGGTCAATGTATCTAGGACTGCATCAACTACTGATCTGAATTCTTCCTTCCACTTAAAAAGATCTTTTACTTGCCCATCCTTTGTCAGAATTGTGGGAATGTCTCACTTTTTTAGGCCCTTGAATGAACCAATCTTTTCTGTCAATTTTTTCCTTTCTTCCTCCACGTAGAGGAGCTCTTTGAATAAAAAATTGTATTTTTCCCACATAGCCCCCACATTTTGGGGTGCCTTGGGGTTAGTCTTGACTGCCAAAATAATTTCTTTCCATTGTTGTGCCTTAGGAAACCAAGTCACCCTAATTGGTTGAAAAAATGAAAGAATTTTATCCAATTGGTCACACAATCGTGACACCAAAGAATAGGAGGCATGAACCTCATCTAATTTATTTAAATTTCTATTTGAAATTTGTAAAATTATGGACTTTCTAATTTCCAGATAGTTTTTCTTAGCCTCTTCATTTGTCCTTTGCAAATATTCTTTCATTTTATATAATTCTTCTTGTTTGGGCCCTTCCAAAGACATGGAATCTTCTTTTTGCCAACTTGGCTTTTATTCTTGCATTCTCAACAAAAAGTCTATCATGATCAGCATTGAGAGCAACATGTAGCACCTTGAGTCTTTCATTTCTTTTTTCATTCTCCTCCACAACCAACTTAGAAAAATAAGTTGCATGCATTGAGATGGTGGCCGCCTCTAATGCAGTTGTGTCCTTTAGAGTCTTGACAACTGCATCACCAACCCTTTGTTCTTGTGAGGCCTCACCTCGACTCAGTCTGACATTTCAGTGGTTTTTATATTGAGACTATTACAGATACTTTATTTTGATGCATTTTGGAATTTAGAACTTATATGATTTCAGGATTTGCATAACATTTCTATATATTGATGATTTATTTATATGCTTTATGAGATAGAACACTACATGATTTTTGAATAAGATGAAACTGCGGTGATAAATGTCATTATTGAATTTGCAGGACTTTACCATGATAATAGAATTATGATGTATGTTTAAGTTTATGAGAATTAGGATGAATTTCTTATGTGAAATTGCTTGGATAAAGGATGTATTTAATTTGTGCAGATGTAAATTGTATGCAAGTGATGATGTGTATTATTATTCCTTTGAATTATATTATATGTGAATATTTGAAAGTACTAATGTGTAAATTGAGATGCGCAGGAAGTTATCCATGTGACCATGGAAATATTACGGAGAACCAAACCTAGACCTATGTATGTTCGTAAGCCAGGGTTTGTCTATTTGGAGAGACAACACCCCATTTGTGTTGTATTTTATTTGTAATAGTATATGATGCATGTGTGTTAAGTGTTATTTAATTGAATTGTGTAAAATCCACAAGAGACGATTTCATGTATTATATTGTAAAAGTGTTTTCTTTGTGTCACTTGACACATGTGTGGATTTAAGTTTGAATTTTTATTTTTGTCTCTTGGTGGGAAAGTGTTCAACTATAGCTTTTTCAATTAATGTAACGTGATGTCATAAATACCTTGGGTAAAGAATCTTTGGGGTGGTCAACATAGGTTTGACCCGAAAATAAACTTCAGAGGGGTTTAAAATGGGTTAAATGAACACCTAGGGGTAGTTTAATAGGTTTTCCTAAAGCCCATAAGGTATACCTAAGGGTTAGGGGTAATTTAAGGCAAGTTTCTACTCCTAAGTGACCTTTTAGACACCCTAAAAATTGACTTTTTTGAGTTGTGCGAAAATTGAAATTAGAAGATTGAACCTAGTTGTAAACTTTCCTTTTGGAATGAGAGTTCCCTTTCCCATTCTATCTTACCTTCCTCTTTAGTTTTTAGAAACTTGTGAGAACTCTCACAATGAGCTTCTTAAGCAAGAATTTGAAAATTTGAGGGTAATCACCCACTCTCCATTTTTGGAGATAAGAGAAATTTTGAAAAGAATAGAATAGATTTGGAATAGTGAAATTTGGCTAAGGGTAGAAGGAGAAGATCCGTGGAATTGGGCAGCTCATCCTCAACAATACAACCTACCTTTGGGCAGATTAAGGTTGGTTACATTCTTCTTAAAATGACTTCTTTTTGCATGTGTTTGAAAGTATGTTGGTGTAAGAAATTTGTTTCCTTGTATGTCCTTTTTGGGGATTTCATTTGGTCTTTTGTATTATGTTTTGTATGTGTTTTTGGGAGTCTTCAAGACCTCTTACTCTTGGGAGAGAGGAGGATCTTGTGGGTGGTAGCAGTGACAACCCTCGAGTGAGAGACTCTCGTTATGAGAGCGATCACAAGGGATTTTTGTGTGACCCTTGCTGCATGGCCTGTTTGTGCAATGGGGGTCATGAGGAGGGAAATAAGGCTAGAATGCCTTGGGGGGCATAAGGAATAAGGGGTTGCAATTCTTGATGTATTTGTTGTGCCATGAGGTGGCTACATGTTTTCCATACTTGCAGTTCTCCTCAGGGTATTGGTCCACTACCACCCTTAAAAAGGTCATCACCAAAGTGTGGTGCAGTGTAGCCGGGATGGGAGTGTGTTTTGAATTTGTGTGCATTCTATCTTTTTTGTGTTTGCATGTTTGTTTCCCATCTAGGGCTTGGTTCTCCGAGCTCAGGGGTGGCTACCAGTTAGCCTAGGCTGGGAGGTGAGCACTCCATGGTCATAGTTGTGATTCAATATGCAGGATTGTCGGGAGAAAAGAATAGGACAAGTGGAAGGTTGCAGGAGTTATTGTTGCAAAAAATTATTTGCAGTTGTAAATATTAGTTTTAAAAGGAGAAATATATCCTCATTCGTTGAAATGAGAGTCTAATTGTAAAATAGAAATAAAGACATGGGATTTCATTATTTGTTATTTAGATAAGGAAATTATCTTGTAAATTTTGCAGAATACTTTTTGGAATGAAAAAAGCTAGATATATTCTTCTTTCTATTTGAAAAGAAATGCCTTTGAATTGCATGCAATAGCCCACTGAAATATAAAAATCATTTTTATTTAATTCTCTGATTTCCTTTTTATCTGCGATTTTGTCTTCATTTTAATTGCAGAAATATGAGATTTAGTTGTTAATAGATTTTAATAAAAAGGTTATTATCTATTTAGTTGTTGTAGTAATTGCAGAATTAGTAAATTTATTTATTGCAGAAAAGAAATGAGTATTCCTAAATTAGTTTTTCCAAAGTCAAAAAAAAATTGTATATCTGATGTGTTTATGATAAATTGAATAGGAGGAAATTTATTCCATTCTTATGCATTTAAATAAAATAAAACAGGAAAGGCCTAAATTAGATTTGCATGCATATTGTAGGTTGAAAATAAAATATATAGTTCTGTTTTCTGTAAATGCAATATAGTACAATAAAGTTCTAGAAATTGTCTTTTCATTAATTTCAAAAAATTAGTATCTAGATAGATGGTTATCTAGTAAATGTAAAATTTTAACTTGTTAAATTTGCTGTGTGAAATTAACTATGATCAGTCTATTACTTCATGCCTAGGATAAAACCAATCTGCCTTTTTATTAATTGTTGTAGGTTTTTGCAAAGTCTGTAAATTTATCTATTTCAAAAATGATTATCGCTATTCTAATATAGTCTGTATTAAATAAAAATCTAGATTATTTAGTTGCTGGTAAAACTAATAATTCTAGTCATGTATATAGCAGAGGCTATAGATAAAATACCTGTTTAATTATTGCTTAGAAAAAAAAATATAAACCCTTGCTGTAAATGAAATAGTAAAGTATTAATCCATTTATTTTATATATATATATATATATATATATATATATATATATATATATATCTAAAATCAGAATAATGATCACCCAAAGAGAAAATGTATTTATGCATGCATGTGTATAAAAATGCTAGGAATATATATATATATAAAAAATATAAAAATATAAATATATATAAACACACACACACACACACACACACACACACACACATATATATATATATATATATATATATAATATAATATATAATTATATTATATAAAAAAAAAAGTAACAATTTAAATTTTGTTTTTTTTAATAATATAAAAAATATATATAAAAAAAAATTTAATTTTGTTGTTGGGCTCGGCCCCTGTGGATTTCCCCGCAGGACGACCCTTTAACATAGTGGGTGCGGGCTCCCCAGCGGTGGCCGCAGCCGCCACTGTGGGCCGTAACCCACAATGGAAGGCCTCGGCCTCCATTGTGGGCGGCGACCCACAGCGACGGTGCCGCCGTCTCTGTGGGGAGCAAGCCCCCATCGGCCACCCCTCCCACTTTCGGCCCCCATTTATATTTTTATATATATTTTTATATTTATATATATATATATATATATATATATATATTTATATAAATATATATAAACATATATATATATATATAATATATAATTATATTATAAAAAAAAAAAAGTAACAATTTAAATTTTGTTTTTTTTAATAATATAAAAAAAATATAATTTTGTTGTTGGGCTCGGCCCCTGCGGATTTCCCCATAGGACGACCCTTTAACATAGTGGGTGCGGGCTCCCGAGCGGTGGCCGCAGCCGCCACTGTGGGCCGCAACCCACAATGGAAGGCCTCGGCCTCCACTGTGGGCGGCGACCCACAACAACGGTGTCGTCGTCTCTGTGGGGAGCAAGCCCCCATCGGCCGCCCCTCCCACATTCGGCCCGCCCACTGTTAAACTCGCTACCACCTTCCCTTGTGGCAACTCGGCTGATCCCGCCATGGCCGCAGCCCGAGTTCCCCTACAAACAAGAAAATAAAATGGAACCCTAGCTCGGTTAGGGCTAGGATAAAAAGTAAAGAGAATGAAAAAAAAAAGGAAAACCCTAGCCCGGTTAGGGCTAGGGTAAAACATGGTTATTGATAATAAAATAAATTAAGGGGCTTATTTTATAGATTAAATAAGGGTTAGGGTTTGCATGGGTAAACCCTTTTAGGTATAATAAATATTATTATAATATATATATATATATAGGGCTGAATTATTTAATTTTAATTTTTGAAAGATTGAGATGTTATAAATCAAATAATAATGAAGTAATATTTGATTTTAAATTTAAATAAGATGAGTTGTTTAAATATTAATGAATTTAATATTTATTTTTAATTTAAATAGATTTAGGTATTCATGAAATAAATATTAATAAAGTTAATATTTATTTTAAATTTAAATAGCTTGAGTGTTTATGAACTAAATATATTGAAGTTGATATTTAATTATAAATTAAATAGATTGAGCGACAATAAGCTAGTCCATTTTAATCCGTATTTAATCTTAAATTATTTCCGTTATTTAAGTTAGTAGATAAAGTTCATTCTAAACATAGTTAAGACCAAAACTGGTTAGTGCGTTTCGTGTTAGCGAACTTATTGTTATTTAGTTGTTATTTAAAAATAAATAAAAAATTATTCCACTCTTGCCCTAAATTTTGGGCACGACAGTTCTACCCCTTGTAAGACCAAAGGCTTGTTTATGTTTGGGTCCTTAGATCACATTGCAAATGCCTTTATACTAGGATTAACCTCTGAACTGTGTTCCCCAAACTCTTGTGCATACATTGGATCCTCATGTCTCATTACTTGGTTTAGAATGGAAATTCTCTCTATGGCGCACCCCGACATGAGTAGTATCCTTCTATTCTGTACCATTTCTCGAGCCTCTTGGGGTGAACACTTAATGTTTTGGATTAAAGAAAAAACATGTTTTGAAGGGGCCCCAAAACCCTTTACAAAAAGATAGGTGAACACTTAATGTTATCTTTGTCAAAATTTTGAATTTCTTCCTCAGATAAATTCTTTAATTTTTCCTACAGCCAAAAGGATTTGAACTCAGGTGTGTTAAAGAATTCATCATTAGACATGAATTTCCTAGAGGCTATCATTCTTTCATTAGTAACCTCATTCTCAGGGATAACATTAGGGATAACTTCCCTATCTAAATCCAACAAAACTTTATGTGCCTCATCATCTTTGAATGCTTCATGAGGAGAAGGTGGTGGCACATTTGGGTCCTTTTATCCTTCAATTACCTCTACAAAATTTGATATATTTTCCCTCCCCTTCTCAATTCTTCTCTTCACCTTTGCAGTAGGCTTCTCACCCTTTTGAGGATCCTATTGAGGAGCACCTTGTGAAGGTCCATCTTCTAAAATTTCCTTTCCTTTTGACATAGGGATAGATGGTGGGATGTCAATAGGCCTTTCTTCTTATGCCCTATCTGGCTCATTAGCTTTTTTCTAAGCCAATTCATCTGCTATTATCCTATCAAAACTTTTGACTTTGCATCACATTATAGTAAAGTCATTGTGGATGTTTGCACAAAATCCTAAGATATTTGGGTCCTCCTCCTTCCTTTCCCTCTCTATCTTATTTAGATATTCCCATTTCTTTCTCCTTTGAAGGGCCTCCTTAGGGCCAACATTTCTAATTAAATCTCCCCTTTCATCATATTGATGAAAGAAGCCCTTTACTTTCAACTTGCTAGTCCTTACATCATTGATGTTACCTCTAGGGTCAAAATACCTAGCCTGGCTTACTTTTAGCTGATAGGTGTTCACTAAGTAGGTCTGCACTCTTTCTAGGGTGTCACACCCTACTATGAATTCTCCATGAATAGTCAGCCTAGGGAGGTGTTGCCCCTTCTTCTCTGCTCTAATTTGTTCCTTATCCATCCACATCAATTACCACATTAATTCAATGAAAGCTAACCTTAGAGAAATTGTAATTGGCAATATATATGGTTCTTGATCACACCCATAGACTCTAATCAACATACAGTTTGAGTAGAAGAAGTCAGTAAAAATATGGGAGAAAGCTCCCTCAGGGTATACAAAATTTTGTGCCCTTGCACTCTTAATTCTCAAAATTTTAATTATATCTTTTGGGAGCCTTGGAAGATTAACCCCACACATTTTCAAGACCCTCATGACAAAACATTCAAAGAACATTTTTAATCACCATACTTGGACCCTTTGTCCCAGACTTGGGTCCATATTTGAATTGGCCACCCGACCCATGTTCTTGGATCACATATTTTAAACTGCAAATGATCCTCCCACCCTATCCTAGTGTGGTAAAGAATCAGATGACACAATAAATAATGGTGTTTGAAATTTAGATCTACCCTGAGATCTTTTGCATTTATTAGCTCCTCATGCAATTTTTCCTGAATGATTGTAGCAAAATCATACAATTCATTAGTATGTGAGTACTGAATCTTTAAGGCCATTATCATATATTCTATGGGCATCACAGTTAGCCCACAATATTCACCCAGGATTTGACATAGGGCATAGTATGTTTTATTGAAATAATACTCAAAAGAATTTAGACTGAAAGGCTCCTTTTTGGACTGCAGGATGTAATTCCTCCCTCCCTTAAAAAAATTCTTCATAAAAAAGAGGTAGTACCTTCTCCTTGTAAGTATTCCTCTTGGATGTATATTCCCTTATTAATCTATTCTTATCACTCCCCTTGAGGGTACTCCTATCCAAATCAAAGCATTGAACTATAACCTCTTTGGTTATATCAACTAGGACATGGCCACTTGCTTCCCTTACTATCATACTTTGAGGGTGGTAATTTTTTCAAGCTCCCTGATTAGCACTCAATAAATACATTGGGAACCACCAATTTTCCAAAGTTGAGGTTCCAGGGGTTTGACATTGGGATTGGCTTGTCTCTATTCCCATAGAAATAATAAAAAATGTCCCAACCCATATCATTGGTGAGTGCATCCTTGCAACCAGACTCATGATCATTGAATGTAGTTATGAAAGTCTCTTGCATGGTTGAACCCTGAAACAACTCACGTAGGTTTTGGTGGAGACTTCTGGTTTCCATCTTTGCCTCTGCTCCATTTCTTCTAAACATTCCTCTACTTCATTTGCAACCTCCTCTCCAGTTTGTGCAGGAGCAGGTGGGGTATGAGCCTATGCAGATTGTTCCTCTTGATCAGAGGATTCTTCTTCTTCAATAATAAATCACCTAGGCTTCTTTACAATTTTAGGAGTGGTTTTCTTAGCAGGAGCTTTTCTCTTTTTGAGCTCTAAAACACCCTCCTATGGGTTTGATCCTTCAACTTGTAGATTTTTGGTTGCAGAAGGAACTTAAGTAGATGGTGTTTCAACATAAGCCTTGGTAGTAGTCTTTCTCCTCTTGGGGGTTGGCTTCCTAGCCTTTGGGGCATGGCTTGGCTCCTCAGATGGCTCGTCTTCTGAAACTATGATAGTTGTTTTCTTTGGCACCCTCTTTCTTTTTGGTTGAGGGAAATCTTTCTTTGGAGGAGCACTTGGTTTGACTTAAGAAGTTGCTTGTGGATTGGTTGGGGGATTGATTTAGAAGAAACATGTGGGGTAGCCTTAGGGGTTTGTTCAACTGCAGGTGCATTTGTAAGCTTTGGTATTGGGGGAACCATGTCAATTGGGACAGCATGGGTGATTTCTGGCATATAGGATCTTTTTCCTGCCTCAGGATCTTTTTTAGTGGGTGGGGTGGAGGTATTCTTAGGTGAGCAGGCCATCGTAAAAAAATTCTAGGGTGCAAGATAATACTGAATTTGCTGAAAATAAACCCTCCCTACAAAACTAGGGTAAGAATTATGGTTCCTACTCGCTATAACCCTCCCACAAAGACACAATTTCTTTAAAAAAGAAAAAAGATGGCTTTCAAGTTAGATTATGACTTTTGATGACACAGTTTGATGGTGTTGAATTCTCTAAGAGTGCACAGGTTTGTTGCCGCTTGCTCTTCAATCACTATGTGATCGCTTAGGTTGCTTCTCAAATGCAAGGTGTGCAACAATAGCCTTGATTTTTTATTTTATTGTGCACACATGAATTTCCAAAAATTTATATGTGCACGGTGTAGTTGGTTGGTGGCTTTGAAATTTGAATTTCATTGTTGATTCGCAGATGAACGGTCGAGATTATACTTTGACATTGTTTGACTATAGACATGGTGCGTAATAAATCATCGTAGGCTACCTTTGGTTTTGCTTTGATTATGAAAACCTTGTCATGCTTTGATTTTTACCCATGCAGGATAATGAAGAACTTATATTCTTCCTCATTCATTTCCCTGTGCTACTTCCCATAGGCCCTTGTTACTTGTGTGGGATAAACTCTTCCTCATTCTTCAACACTATTTCTTATCCCACATGAAACTCACTTCAAAGGGCTATCCCTTTATTTGATCACCTCTCGCCTTTACCATTGCGGGATAAGCAACCTATCATGCTCCATCCTTTTGTTATCCCGCACAACATTAGCCTTTCTTTTCCTTTGTTGCTTCATCTTACCCTCCGCGGGGTAAGCTCCTTGTTAGGAATTGTAGGCATAAAATATCAATTATATGCAGATAAATATTAAATAAAGGAATGAAAAACATAGAAATATAACATAGAGGAGACAATTTTAATGTGGTTCACCCAAACTCGGGCTAGGTCCACCAAATAGAGAGTCCAATATTATTATCCAGTAAATCGAACTGATTACAACCAATAATTCCTTGTAGGTCAATACCATTGCAAAATGCTACAAAACTTAACCTCTAAGTCTAATTACGCTCCATATAACAACACTCCTCTTAGTCATTTCTTACCCCGCTCTGCATAGTGAACATACCTTACACTCGCATGAGATAAGCCTTCTTCATTATTTATTTTATTTCTTTTATCCTGCGAGACACCCTCTCATCATCTCTTAGTCATGCGAGATAAGGAAATATTTTATTTCTTTTACTCGCTTAGCCCGCATCATTACTTTCCAGCTGATGAGAACCATTGCGGGGTAATGACTCCTTATTTCCTTCAAAACATTCCTTTGTCTAGCATGGTCCTTTATCTTTTTTATTTCTTTATCCCCGCATCCATGTGTTTTTCATTTCTATCATCACGCAGGATAACCCCTTTCTTCTATCAACAAACATCCCTTTTATCCCACATAGGTTGACCTTGTTTCACAATAGCTGTGCAGGGCAACCTTTTCTCTCTACAATGTTTCCTTTCATTATCCCGCGTGACTTCCTCTAGACAAGGGTTTGCAAGGTAAGAGTTATAACCCTTAGGAACCCCCTTCACTATCCCACATGACCTTCATTTTCTTACTCCTTTCCACTTGTGTAATCACATGATGCTGTCATGTGGGATAAGCACTTTTGTTTCTTACCTCACACCTTTCTTAACCTACATGGGGGATTCTTCAAATACAAATGTTGCACGAGATAAGCCTTGTAACTACTACCTTGTCTTATGTTATCCTGCAAGACTTATGTTTTCTTTCTTTTCTCCACCTATATAATTCTATGATGTTCTCATTTAGGATAAGCCCCTTCATTCTTTATCATTTACTTCCCTTAATGTGCATGGTTTATCCTTCAAGTGCAAAGGTTGTGTGGGGTAAGCTTTATAGCCATTGTCTTATCTTTTGTTACCTCACGCGGTATCAAATGACAAAGTGAGACCACCGTGGGGTTAACTCTTTTCATTTCTCATCATGCATTTTCTTATCCTGCATGGGAAACATCGAAAGTGCAAGAGTTTTGTGGAGTAATATCTTCTTTCACAAAGCCCTTTCTTTATCACACACGACATAAAAATGAACCCGATGACTTCTGCGAGGTGAGATTGGTTGACACCCTATGCTTGATCTTGCTATCCTGCATGACTGAGGTGTTGGAGCTAACACTTAAATGAAACTATTCTACATGTGGACTTGCAAAGGGATGAGGGGTTCATAGTATAAGACTTTCCTAGGACATTTTGACTTAGGATTTGAACACATAGGCAAAATAAAAGGCCCTGGGAAATTTTTATTGAAGCAATCAGCTCGATAGACAAAACCTAGTAAGCGGGCCTAGTAATCACACTACTTTAGACCCTTTCGAGAACAACTTAAAACATGGAGACCAACCATTGATAGTCAACAAAGAATTATAACAAAGCCAAGGGTAAACCAAAGGCAACCCTAAAAGACTTAAACCCCACTAAAACCCTAATGCCTTGGGTTTTAGAAAGCAAGAGAAACATAGGCAAAGAAAAATATTTTAGCACTCCCAACACTATGATAACCTAACCTACAACAAAATTGATATGTTAAATGAAACCATTAATTGGAGTCGAGTGACCAACCTCCACTATATACATGAAGTTGGCATTGTATGTCATGCACTTAACTTGGTTGGAATGCTTGATGGCGTAAACTAATGTCCTAAGTAGAGATTCATTTAATTACCAACTAGGGACATGTCTTCAAAGATGTTGTTATTATTGTATGTGCACTAGGGAAGCCTTATAGGTTGTTACATTAGTTGTGTATAGCAAATAAACTCAAAATATTAAACTAAATTGAAAATATAACAATGTTGGAAATAAATATAACTAGATAGCAATGGCTATGGGTGACTATTTATTTGCAACAATAGCAGTTGTGGTCAAACTTCTCTAAAGCTAATGAAATAAAATATTCTAAAATAAAACCTATCATAAACAACTCACTAATAAAAGTAAAGCATAATAAACAACAATCTAAATTATTGCAGATCTAAATGACCATGGGAGCACAGTTCCTGAAGTGACCCATGCTTGAGTGGCTTCAATATTAGTCATTAGCATTCAAATTTCAATCTACAAGATTCATTTCTCAAATCACATTCTTATTTAAAATCAAGTATTACATGGATATCAAACTTGTTGATTGAACATAGACAACATTAGCAAGACTTAATACTAATTGGATACTCTCTATTTCACAACTCAACAAGATCTAATATTTGTAGATAGAATCCTACATTTGGAATAATTAGAGACCTAAAAACAATTAAAACACATGTCCACTCTCCCATGAAAATCATGAGATGGCTTATTCTTTGCATAACTAATAATAAATACCATAATAAATGAGTTGATGATGTCACAATCCAAATCAAACTCTTTACAACATCATGAACTATTAGAGATAAAAACATGTCATAATGATTAATGGGCCATGATTTATTATTTACATAATTTTTTCCATTATTCCTTGTCTTCAATAACTTCCAAATCCACAAGATAAGAAAGAGGTGAAAGAATCTAAATTGAATTAGAACTCATTCCTTAACTACTGCTTGAAAATATGCTAGTTTGTCTCAATCAACTTCTGGTGAATGATTCTCATTAACTATTGTGAATCCAAAAAAAGGTTTAAATGGTGTTTATATCTCCTTTTAATATTTCCAATTCATTTTTAAGATCTTAATTTTATTATGAAATAAGGGAGATATGCCCATTTTATTGAAACTGTTTTTTTTTTTTTTGCACTTCAAGTCAACAACTACATCTGACAATTACTAACATGTTCCTTATCCTTTCTAAATGCATGAATGAGTCAAATATCTCCAAAAAAAAATGTTAATCCTTCCAAACTATTTTACATTAAGTAATAACCATTACTTATATATTACCATTATTTAACATTAATTGGCTAGAGATACAAACGCTAATCAAACACCATTAATCATAGTTAATGCTTCATGAAACCAAGGTATTTTTGGGAATGACTTGGAATGTAACTATAAACATGAGGTAAAGTGTCATAATTAATGGAACAATATGGTAAATTTATAGGCTCTTCATCAATAATATCAAGAAAAGAAGAGACTAGTGATTCTCAAATTGCTTGGAATTTATTCACAAACCTAAAACCATGAAATCATCTCATTTCACTGCTAATATATTTTTGTATCAAGAGAGTGTTATTTTTTTACTTGAATAGCTCAATTCCATTTTAAAAGGTGAACATGAACAAAAGAGTTTAACAACCCCCTTGCAAGAAAAAAATATTGAATAGGGCATCCTCTTGAAGGTGTTGGATTTGTGCAATGATAACTGCATTCTGCTTTTTCTATATTTTGTCTTTTCACAAGGCTTTTGTTTTTAACTCTTCTACATATACATGGATGAGGTTCCTTTTTTCTTTCTCATAATTTATTTCTCTATGGTATGATTCCTTGATCTTTATTGATAAGAAAAAAAATTCCAATTCATCCAAGAATTGGTCTCATTCATCTCTTCTTTGCTTTCTTACCAGATGGTGGATTCTCAGGAGATTTCTTTGGGGTAACAAGAATTATCTCACCATATTTCTTGATGTCTACTTCCCTTTTGAACCTTGCACCACATAATTATTATTTACAAGTGTTGTGACCCTAATATTATCTCTAGATTTGGATCCTTTTTCTTCTTCATCTTCAACAAAGAAAGGAAGATCATGAAATAAAAAATATAACCCATTTGCATTTTTTTTATTAGAAATCGAGCATTCACCCTCCTCTTGAGTCTTCTTTTCATTTTATACCTCTTTTTTTGGGTGTGGGTCCCTACAATATTCATGCTTTTCGATTGTTTCTCCCTATTCTGAGACTAGTTCGATCTCCAGATGATTGGTTGGTCTTTGAAAAGTGAGATGGTATTAGGATGAGGAGCTTGTGGAGGAAAAATATTTGTCAAATAAGACAAGGAAAATTGATTTTCTTGAGAAACTATAGCTTCCAAAATGGGGATCTTTTTTCCTTTGCATGCAAGCAATCTTGATTTTCAGTTGTAATTTGGGTCAGTAGTATTTGGTCATGTTTCCTTCTTTGTTCTTAAATATCTTTTTGTCATAAGAAGGTGTGATAAGCAATTTGATCTTGATATCTCTTCTCTTCTATCATAATTGGCCTCAACTAGTCTTGGAAATATTTCATAACCCCTTTGATACTAACATTAATAGGACTCCTTTCATCAATGTGTTGTAGAAAATAATGGCTTGGGTGATAAAATATTTGAGAATACATGAATGAGGTCTTCTCATTTTAATGGAAAGGGGGAAAAAATAATTGTTGTTTGTATTAATTTTCCATGCACTTGAGTTATAATCATGTAGAATCATTGGGTATTGATTGAATAACTTTTGGGGGAATGCTGAGAAGTACACCATACCTTCAACAATGAGATATCAAATGTCCCATCGAGCATGGCGTGAAAATTGGTTATCACCAAAGGTTCATGTCTTTGAAGGTTGGTCTGGAAGTTTCATAGATGTGGGATCTAAATGTGATCTGTGAAACAACCTCCAAAATTTTAGAAGCCAACTCTTTGATCTTGGGGAAATGAAAGGAGGAGGGAAAAGAATATAAAAAATAATGCATTTGTCAAATGCAAAGCTATTACAACACTTTAATTCTCTTTTTATGAAAATCACAAAGAAACACTAATTCTAGAACATGAGCACATCACCCAATAACTCTTCATTGTTGAGAGGAGAAAAAAATTCACAAAGTGACATAGACATAGGGCAGAACTCTCAAATCCTCCCATGGGAAGAATCTGTCAAGGCTTGATAGAAAACAGAGGGATTTTTTAGAATTATCGCAAAACCATTATTAAAGGATTGTTTCCTAATAGAATAATCTAGTTCCTAATCTAACAAAAATGGGAGAGTGAAAGATTCTATATGATCCATATTTTGCAGATTTAATAAGAAATAGAGAATCTGAAATGAGTATGCAGCTAATGCTTCTAAATTAAAGCAATATAGAACATGCTAATTTAAGTAAGACAAGTGAAAGGAAATTAATGGCATAATCCAGTGCCCTCTGTAAGAAAAAACATGCTAAGGTTAGATCATAGATGCAAATTACTTAACCCTAAAACATTCTTTCAATTTTTCATAAGGGGATTACAAAATCCTTCTTTTACAAAAGTGTTGAACCCTTAAAACAAGAATACCCATGGGCTTGCAAAGAAATCCTTCCCCTATATCAGGATTGATTTTTACAACTAATCCTTCCTCTGCATATTTGTCAGATGTTCACAAAATCATGACGACCATTGCAACTATCCCCACATGAAGGATATTTGTATTATTTTCCTTCCCCAATTTCAAGCATGAGCACCATCTGGGCATTTCATCATTTAATATCAGAACATCCTTGACATGCATCTCCTTTCAAAATTTTGGTGCTTGATTCATTTTTGGACTAACATGGTGTCTAGGTTCATTCTTGTTTTCATAAGCCAATTGTGTGCCTGCACTCCCTTATTCAACCAAAGACTTATGAATTTCTTGCTTGCTTGATAAGTGGAATTTTTTATCATTTATCTAAAACCCGTGCATAGGCTTAACAAGCCCAAACATATTCATGACATGTGACATCTTGGTAGAGGTTCTTAGGATGTTACTTCTTGTTTTGAACTTGGATTTCCATGGAGCTCTCGTGTGTCCAATTTTTTACGTAGATGTCATTTGAAAGATATTCTTGGAAAACAATAGGAAACACACATAGTGTGATGGTAGAGTTTTCGAGGAATCCCCTTTGTTATTTCTTCATTCTTCTACAAGGCCTCCATGTGTAACACTTCGAATCAAAATCCTTTCAGGATTTTTAAAATCTAATGTTGTGTGTCTAAAATAAAAGAATAGGGACATAGGAACCATAACTTGATTAGATCGAGGCCCAACCCAATCTACCTATGGTCAGAGAATCCACAATAAAACCTATGTGATAATCTACCTTAATGCACTAGCATACAATAGTTTCTCACATTAAGTAAGCCAAGGTTTGGGTACCCTCAATAGGTTGTACACATTTTGAAATCCATAAACATGCATAGAGAATTAAATTGTTTATTACATCTTCCATTATAGCTTGAGAAATCAACATAGAACCAACAAATTTTCTCTTAAACATATAACTAGTAGAGAAAGACTTAAAATGGGAAATCATGTATCATCTTAAACATTTATGAAGATAGAAACATAAGTGTCTCACTAGAAAAGAGAGATGCATGAACCTTTGTTGAAGAATAACTATCCCTATTTTCAACATATATATGTTAAACATACCCCAAGACTAAAAGGAGGGGTTAATTAGTATTGGACAATCACTTAAACTTTATACTGCAAATCAATATGAACTTTTCCTTAATCTTATCAGCAGTAATGAAAGATAAAATAATGAACACCATGCACAAGAGAACACCAAATTTATCTGGAAAAATCAAAAAGGGAAAATTGACGATGAGAGTTAATTTGTAATATATGAACAAGATTACAATATTTGTTTTAGGCATCGTAACAAGGAATCTCATTCCTCTTAGAAGGACTTGCAGGATGAGGTGGACTACTAGGGAAAGATACAAGGGACTTACAAGCTGAGATAAGCTCACTCAGAGAAAGATACAAAATAAATTCTAGGGAGGCTCACTATCTTTGAGCAAGGTACATGAATATATGAATCAATTGAACAAGCCATCAACAAACTAGCTCTAACAATATTTAAGAATGAAGTTACACTTAATCTCTGTCTCAAGTGACCAACTTCAAAACAATCACCACACACTTTATCTGCCTTAACTTTGAATCATATGCTTTGTAATTGATATGATCATATAGAACTCTAATCCACACATGCATGCCCCACATTCACACTAATTTTATATTCTACATATATCATGTTTTTCATCATAAAGTATAAATTAGGGCAGCCAAAACAAGGGACAAGCATAAGTCCTATCAAGTCAACCACCAAACACAATTGTTGTGAAAGCGATCCAATGCAGGAGATAGAGAGGACCTAAAACATCATATTACATCTTTCTAAGTGGTCCCAAACATTACACATGCTATTACACATCCTCCAAATTCAATAAGGTAATGTGTAGATAAACCATAGCATATAATTAGTTTGTAATGCTCACCATGAAAACCCTAGAGAAACTAAACACATAACTAATGAAACTAGAGATAAATTTTTTTTAAATTACAAAAATACATCAAACTATATTAACACATTACTATTTAAGAATTACATACACAAATTATACTTGATCATATAAAATTGAAGTGCACAAGAAGAATAATTCAAAAACACATAAACATTCTTCCCGGGGGTATCATAACATCATTACTTAATTGCTACATAAATTAGAAAATATACATTAGCTAGCAATGATTCATGTTTATTCTTTCTACTTATACTAATATTCCAATCACTACATATAACATAGAGAAGTAACCATATAAATTCCATTAAACACTTATCCATGAAATAATACCATATCTAACTCATTTACTTCCATCACTATATAAGTCATCATTTCAATACATATTATATCATATACCGTTAACCATTATAAATATGCATTACCATCTACAAATAGGAAGATCATGATATACAACTGCTCCAAGAATCCATAGTACAAGAACTGGAAAAAAGTAGAAGCATACACCACACTCACAAACATCCAACGAAGAAAATCCCAATGGAAGAAGGCATCAAACCACTTGAACATGTGAAACCAAAAGGAACCACCTCCCATGCTCCAGAGAATGATATAAGACCCCACACACACTACTTAGGTTGTCACCTATCTCCCAATATAGTATAAACAAAAGGCTTTCAACATAAGATAAAGGCTTAACCATAAAATGAAGACTAACCAGATACTTCCATCAAACAAAGGTTGAGACTTAGGACACACATAGGGGAAAGTATCATCACATGCCATCATAAAGGTTATCCCAACAATCTCTCTGGACCACGATGCCAAGTGACACCCATATCAACCAACTCAACCTTTCATAAAGACAAGGGAGTAAAATCATGCCAACAAGGCCTTCCCAATCTCATCTTGAGCCTGAACTAGCACTCTAGGCCATGAGTTGGGCACCATAATTATCTTATTAATGTGAAAACTACCCAACCCCTAAATAAATTAATTAAGGTTATCACTTGCTTAAACATAACTCCCAATGGGATCTCCTAACACTCACTTGTAAGATACTCCCCCTAACATTCTCCTAAAGTCTAGGGATCAACTGTAAACCATAAATCATAAAGATATATCATAAAGACATGATATGTATAATCATCTAGTTCCTTATAAAAATATCTGAGCCATCATAGTATAACTGATTCATAAACATAATTCCAATCGAATACTTCCTTATGCAATATCAAGAAACACATTATAATTTTCACAAAATCTAAATAATTAATTGTAGAAAAATCATCACAGGGAAACACAAGTCCGAAAATAAGTCTCTGGTCTGACACAAAATGATAAAAATCCCAGATCAAAAATATAAAATACCTAGACTAGTGTTTCTATGCCTGAATGTCATATGTTATTAAGCTAATTAGCAAATAAGAATGAATCACCAATTCTTAACTAATTAAAGAACATCAAACATAATCAATACAAAATGAGAAATGAATTCAAATAAAGACTCCCTCGTTCTACATCTTTGCTTCCATTGTGCTTCTCCAATTTGAGTGATTGATGGCTCTCAGGTATTGCACCAATTTACTGCATACAAATTTTTTTGAAGACTCTAATTCTGTGATTCTATGATTCTAGCTTGAATTGAGAAAATGATGTTGAATTTATAGATTTTCAACACAAAGGGAGTGAGAAATAGAACTCAAGTGTTGATTGATAGATAACTAAAATTGATTGATCGGTGAACTAGTCATGATTGATTTGTTAACTCAATAGATTGAGGAGTCAACTGAATTGATTGGAGAGTGAACTCAATAGATTGGAGAGTAAACTCAATTGATTGATCAGTGAATTGAATAGACTAGGGAGATGACTGAATTGATGATTAGAAGACTGAATTGATTGAGAGTTAAAAAAGTTGAGTGATGAGTTAACTGAGTTAACTAATTTGATTAATCAGTTCTGATTTAGCATGTGTTGTAGGAATTTGAAATTGAATTTGATTTTGATTTTCAATTTTGATTTTCAATTTTGATTTTCAATTTTGATTTGAATTTGGTCATTTGAATGCTGAAATGCACATGAAATCAACTGAAATTCAGATTTGGTGAAATGTGAATTTGGAAGAAATGAAATTAGATGAAATTAAGTGAAATTCAAATTTGGGGAAATACGAATTTGAGAGAAATGAAATTAGATGGAATTATTTGGAATTATAATTTGGGGAATTGGAGGAATTTAATTAATTTAAATAATTTAAATGATTATTTAAACAGAGAAAATTGAATTAATTAAATAACAAAGATTATTTAATTAAGGAATAAATTGTAATTAATTAAATAATTTATATTTAATTAATAATTGAGATATGGTTAACTGATTAAAATGATTTGAGAATAGAAATAGAATAATTAGAAGTGTTGAAGGGTGATGATTAGAAGAAATAGTTAGTTTAATCAAATAATTAAAGAATTACTTAATTAAATAGTAATTAGTGTGAGACATTTTTAGGTGTCTACATTTGCCCCTCTTTGAGACAATGTCAAAACGACGTTGTTTCAAAGAAAATTAAAAATTTATGCCCCAGTATGCTTCGGTGACACTAGGGTATAATGCCCCCTCCGAAAAAGTGGTCGGAAATTTGTGGAACAAAGACCATTTTTTTGAAATTGTGCTAGTTATCGATAATGTGAAGTTTGGTGAGTCATTCAAAAAATTGCACATTTTGTTTGTTTTTTCAAAAAAAATCCATCAATGAGTAAATTTGCAAAAATTAGCAAATTCACAATTGAGTGTATATTTATCTGCAATTGCTAATATTAATTCGCAATTGAATTATTTTCTCACAATTGAAAATATTAGTTCACATTAGAAAATATTTGGTTACTTGAGAGATTGTTTGTGCATTAAAGACATGAATGATCTCTTGAAAGAAGAATAATGTTATATGATAGTTGGAAGAATGGTTAGTGTAGACACCTAAAATTGTCATGTCTAATTAAATAAATATCTTTGTTTATTTAATTATTTAAGCCTAATTCTTCTATTAATTAAAAAAATCTTTATTTATTTAATTAATTCATTTATCCTCTTCTAGCTTTATTTCTCATTTAAATAAATACATTTATTTATTTAAATTATCCTTTTCCTTAATTAAATAAATATCTTATTTATTTAATTGATCCCACTTCTTCTATTAATTAAATAAATCTTTATTTTTTTAATTAATTCATGAGCCTTTTCTACCTATGACACATGTCATTCATCTCTTAATTCATACTCTACCTACCCTTTCATTATTTTCTTATTTCCTCTACCTACCCTCTAATCATAGCTGACCATTTATCTTTTACACCTCTTAATCTTATCCCTCCATTTCTTAGGGTGTCTTCTATATAAGGAGATGCTTCCTTCATTATCAAACCCTAACTTACTGATCAATTGACTACAATACGCATTCGATCTGTCATATGCGATCCTACTTGCAACCACATTTCTGTTCTTTGTTGAGCTCTTGTGCACACATAAAATCTGAGAGCAAATATATCAAGCAAGATCAATGGAGATAGGAAGAATGGAGATTCAAACCCTATTGGACATGTGATGGTATAATCTTTGTGATTTCATTTGATTTGCATTGTCTTAGGTAATCTTCATATGTTATGGTGGATCTTTATTGTTGTTAGGCTAGGGTTTTGTGGTTGAACTCATTTAGTCTTTCAATATTGTTGTTATCCTTTTTCACCATATACATTTTGGTACGCTTGGTGGGACTCTTGTCCCTTTTGCATTTAACATCTTTTGTTGTAGATTTTGTGTTTTTGAAGTTGCAGATCTAACATTTCCAACAACATTTTGACATTTTCGCGTCTACGTACATTCGGATCACGTTTTTGATTTTCTGTCATGTCTGTGACATCTAGAATCATGTTTGTACCTTTGGCATTTTTTTTTGTAAATTCCAAGAAACGCATCTGTGTTCCCTATTCAGGTCTGTGAGGCCTCCAAATGCGTCTGTGTTCAGGAACCATGTCTATGTTTAGGAATTGCGTCTGTGTCAGATCCAGTAGTGTCTACGCATTTATATAGTGTTTGTGTTACTTATAACCACGTCTGTGTTCAGCTGTTACATTTTGACTTCTTTGATTCAGTTGTTTTGAAAGCAAAATCATTTTGTTGAAGGCCCCTATTTCACAAAGTCTTTTGGATCTAAAAATTTACCTAACGTGTGTGCTTGCAGGAAGGGGTGATCATTTAAAACAAATCCAAACTACTAACAAATATTTGTTGCAGGATCTTAGCAAGGGTTTTTGATCTTTCATTGTGTGTCTTGTTTTCATAGATTATCAAACACTTCAATTGGTGTACTAAAATTGAACTAGTGTCTTTTGTGTCTTGAGCAATAGGCTCTTTTTGTTTAATCTTTAGAGGGTCTATCTCCCCGTGTGGTCATTAGGACTACTAGTGAGGAGAGAACAACCCAAGTGGTAGCGAGGAAAACCCACCTCTTTCGAACCACTATAAACAACTGTATCCATGGTGAAAACTATGGATAACATGTGCTGATTAGTTCATACCGACACTATGTCTCCCCATAAACCCGTTTGATCAAATTTATTTGATCAGTTGTAGGGCGTAACCCCTACCGGTTGGGAGCCTTCTATATTTATAGAGCTGAAAGTACCGCATGTATGGACACACGAGCGGATGCCCTTACTAGCACCTTTTTGTTTTAGAAGCTAAAATCCTTCTAGTTGTTGGGGCAGGAGGTTGGACCTCTGGAGCCGCCCACACACATAAGGTTCTTAGTAGAGATACAAAGTTCACCACGAGGAGTTTTCGTGGGGACTGATGCTTGGCTACCCCGAGAAATGAGTGTCAAGGGTGGATCCAATGGGGTCAAGCATCTAAGTATCCACTCTAAATAACGTAGACTCATGTGGGAATCAACAACTATTGTCCTAGCCAACCATAAGAATTGTACTTGTCTTATTTTGAACAATCAAACATTCAAGACCAAACATTAAAACATTGTGTCTTCAAGTGTATGCAAAACATTTTTACATCAAAAAACACACTTTCTTTGAGTCATTTTGAGTCTAAACACTTGCAAACATTGAGTCCTCATCAACATTGTGTCCTCTTGTCACGAAAAACAGTCAAAAATTCATATTTGGTCACAACAAGTCACTTTACAGATTGGAAAAATTGCACAAAGTTTTCAGAAACGCGTCTATGTCTGACAAAACCGCGTCTATGTCATAAAAATGCATTTGTGAAGGGCAGAAACACGTCTATGTCTTTTGAGCAACATTGCACTTACAACATCTCAGAAACATGTCTATATCTGACAGAGCCGCATCTGTATCATTTAAGCACGTCTGTGTCTGATAGAATAGTGTCTGTGTTATTTAAGCGCGCCTGTGAAGTATACAGGCACATCTGTGTTTAGAATTGAAAAATTTTTACAATCCAGCAAACAAGAAACAGTCAATTTCAGAATTATTGAGCTTCCTAGGTATCTCTCTGGGTTTTCATCTAGAATTCAACCTATCTTTGGGTCTCACAAAGTCCATCATTGCTTTACACCTTACATTACATTCACATTTGTCTAAACTTGAGTCAAAAGGTCACTTGCTTGTCCTCATTATACTTTGTCAACACACTACATACAACAACATTTTGCTAAGTGGTCCCTCATCAAGGTCTATCACCTTTGGGTCTCATTTGGTCTTACTTAGAGTCAAGGTCAACTTACCTCATCAAGATAAACTATCATCTCTTTGGAAGCCACACCTACTCTACTACATACATACTTAGTCCTACACTTTGGACATTGCAAGTACACTTCAGATTCATTTACATTCCATCCAACTCTTGGTCTTCCATATCTTTCCATTTTCATCTAGTCTCACACTTCTTGGTCAATACCTAGTTCATGTTTGAAACCCGTTCCCAAAAATCTAGGAGAGAAACTAAAGAGGCTCAAGAGTCTGCAAACATGAGTACCTATGAGTTTGACAATGATATCTTTTTCAATTCTGATCATACTACATTACCTGACATGGATGCCTATAGAAACATTCCAAATGTTGAGAACATGGACACTAAAAACAACAATGATGCACACAATGACAATATGGACAACTTTTCCATACATTCAGCAGAAGTGGAAGACACCATTATGAATCCCTGTTTCAATAGATTGATTGAGGATATAATGAGGAGAGATAGGACAATACTTCTTACAAGTGATGGCACAAAGTGGAGCCAAGATCCCTCATGATTTTGACATGTCTCAAATAATGGAAAATCGACCTTTGCAACAACCTCACCTCAACATGGATCAAAGGAGGCCTACTAGTGGAGGCAATAGAGGACCACATCTTGTGCTTGAATCACCATCATCTTTGTTTCAAAAACCAGAGGTCCCACATACACATGGTCAAGCATATGATACTCACCTTCGCAGACCATTGTGGAAGTCTTATGCAGAAAAATATACTCAATCGCATACCAATGCTAAGGATCAACCACCAAAATAATTGGATATCCAAAGGCATGTTCAAAATTTGGACACAAGGAAACCCCGTGTCAAATTTGGGGGCAACACACTAGAACAAACTCATGACATTCCTATAGAGTATAGTATACATGGACAAAGTTGATATTTTGTTCCTCATCATGACTCTATACCAAATGGTCCATATACGCAACATCATTATAGACCTCCTCCATATGAACATGTGTATGACCAATATCATCCATATATGCAACATGCTCCTCCTCCACCTAGTGGTTCAGGCATGGGGTATGGTCCAAGAAGTCGGTCTCCACCTAAGAACAATTTGGAACAACAAATAAAGGACTTACAAAAGAAAATGGAGGACATAAATACACCGAAGCCAACTTACACAATGAGAGACATATGTCCCTATCCATTTGACAAAAGCATTCCAATGCCTCCATTTCCTATGCATTTTGGGACACCTAAGTTTGATAAGTACAGAGGAAAAGGGGATCCTAAGGAACATATAAGACAATTTTTCATAGCTTGCATTGAGGTAGCAGCAGAAGAGACATATTTGATGAGATTATTCCCATAGAGCTTAGGTGATCAAGCTATGGAATAGTTCTCCCAACTCCCACATGGAATTAAGTCATGGGGTGACTTAGCAGAGGCATTTATACAACATTTCTCATACAACATAGAGACAGACATATCAGTCACTACCTTGTGCAACACCAAGCAAAAGGATGGAGAATCTTTTTCATCATTTTTACAAAGATGGAGAAACCTAGCCAGCAGATGCTCTTGTGAAATTCCACAAAAACAAATGGTAGAGATGTTCACTCAGGATTTTAACAAAGACATTGGTTATGACTTCAGAAAAGCTTGTTTGTCCACCTTCAAGGACGTCATTGAAAAAGGCTTAGCAACAGAGAAGGTCCTAATTGAACAAGGAGTTATTAAAATATTCAAAGAAAACAAAGAGGAATTTAAAGGAAAAGATAAGCCAAGATTTTGGAATAAAAATAGGAACACAGTCAATGATGGTGTTGTGGATGCCAATACAGTACGACCCAAAATCATTTTTTTCGGATCAAGCTCTACAAACAATCAAGTGAATACTCAAACAACTTCAAAATCACGAAGGAAGTACACTCCATTGGGAGAACCACTTGAGTCCATTTTCAAGAAGCTAGTGGCAAACAAGATAATAACAATTCTAGATTTGCCTCCATATGAGCCAAAGGTCAAACCAAATTGGTGGAATGATGATGAGTATTGTGAATTTCATAAGAGCAAAGGACATAAAATAGGAAATTGCCATCGACTGAAGAACATCATACAAGATCTTATTGATAGAGGTGACATTGAAATTGAAGGACACTCATCCAATCAAGAACATGAGATGTTTAAGGAACCATTCCCAAAGAATGACAAGGGAAAAACTAAAGCCACAGATGACCAAACCAACTATACCAGAGCATTTTATAACTATGATTCAACTATCAATCACATTTCAATGGACAATTATGTCTCTACCATTATCATCAAGGACAAAATGCCTGAGAATTCTACCCATAGACCTAAGATTCTCCTAAAAGGCATTGGATCTTCTTTTGAACCTACCTCTAAATGTAATGTTACAACTCACCGAGGTAAATTCACTTTGCAAGGTGCTCCAGCTAAAAACATTGCTTCCTCATCAACTAAGCCTGAGTATGACCTTGTAGAACAATTGGGGAAGACACCAGTGCTTATCTCAATCCTTGAGCTCTTACGCATATCCCCCACACATAAAGCCATTCTTGAAAAAATCTTGAGAGACACTTCTGTCCCTACTGATCTGAACGTGGACCAGTTTCAAGCCATGGTGGGATACCTTTCCATTCCACACTCCCTTACATTCACAGAAGCTGATGACACCTCTGTAAGTTAGCCACATAATGTACCGTTACACATTGAAGCCTTCATACACAAAAATTGAATAAAACGAGTCCCGATAGATGGAGGAGTAGGTCTAAACATTTGTACATTGAGCACTATTAAACAATTGGGATATTCAGATAAAGTTGTGAATTCTACAAACAAAATTACCATCAAGGCATATGATGATGAAGAGCGTTCATCCAAAGGCACAGTCACCTTGCCTCTCAGAGTTGGGCCAGTTACAAAAGATGTGGTTTGTCAAGTCCTAGACCTGGATCTCACATACAATATATTACTAGGACGTCCTTGGATTCATGAAATGAGGGCAATCCCATATACATATCACCAATGTATTAAGTTTCCTCATAATGGAGTTGAAATAACAGTTAATGGTGATTCTATTCCATTCATATACTGCAATAAATTGAGACCAAAAACTGAGATGATCATTACAAGTAATAGGGAAGATGTCCCTTCTTCTGCATACATTGATCCTGAATCATTAAAACCTTCGACATCAAAACAAGGTGAGCTTAAAGGGAAATTCTAGGACAAGGGCATGGGTGAATACACTTTGAATCAAACCATGTGTTTACATCAAGTTATGAGTTCACCAAAAGAATATGGAAGACCACATCCTAATAAGCAGGTATCTATCATTATACTCAAATGGGACCCTACTATCTTTCAAAGATGGGGTGAACTGGAAGAAGAAGACTTATACAAAATGCTTTACAAAGACCTAGAAAATGATACACAAGATCACATCAACCTACCATGTGAAAAATATGGCAAAGGGTTCAAGATCCTACAAAAATTTGGGTATGATGGCAAAAGTCCTCTTGGCTTGAGAAAGGAAGGCATCATTGAACCTTTACAACCAGAATTAACATTAAAAAAGGAATGCTCGAAAGGACTTGGTTTCATGACTTCCAAGGTAAACACTCAAAAGATAGGAGAAGCATTACAAATCAAAGCTACCAAAATTCAACAAGAGAATCGCTATTCCACAGACTCCAATGAATGGGAATGGGATTCAGACAAATCCTCCAGTGACTATGAACTCACCAAGATATTCAAAGAACTAGGTGAACCCACAGAAGAAGAGGAATTTTATATAAAATTCAAAGTTGGTCAAGAAACAACCCCTGAGGATCCCACACAGTCCTTACCTCTAGGTTCTAGGTCGAAATCACATAGAGTGAAGACACTTGTCCCGGAATGTGCTACTAGTGATGACAATTTAGATTCATTCACGACTAAGACATATGAGGAGAGTGCCAACGATGACCTTGATAACTACCTCGACATACCTAAGTATAACTGCATCTTCACTCTTAGCCCCGCTAACTTTGAAGACATCAAAGGCCTTCCCCTTGTTCACCACCAACTTATTGACTGGGACCATGAAGGACCTACATAGTTTGACACATTCCAAAATGATGAAGCCTTTATTAACTATCTAGGCATACAAGATGATCTTCCCCATGGGGACCATAAAGCAGGATACACTATAGAACTCAACAACGTGGCATATTTTGGTGAGGGTGTCAAGCTTTCCGGTCACAAAAATATAAAAATAAAAACAAATCAAGGGTCTTATGGTGAAAACCACGTTGTGGCGTTGTCTGACCCCAAAAAAGTAAAAAGAAAAGACGTATCTGAGGGCAAAAACCTCTCCGAGGCACCCACGGATGGAAGGCTTGACATTCTCCCAGCATCATAAGAAGAAAAATCATCTATGTTAGTAGAGGAAACCATCAAAACAAACATTGGTACAAAAGAAATTCCACATAACATATTCCTGGCTCAATCCTTGACAAAGATAGAAAGATCAAAGTTCATAAGTTTCTTCACGAAGTGACAAATTAATTTTGCATGGTCATATGTTGATATGCCTGGATTGGATCCAGATTTGGTAATGCATCATTTGACAGTTAAACTGGGGGCAAAACTAGTGAAACAGAAATTAAGAAAGATGCATCCACAAGTGGCATTATTAGTCAAAGCAGAGCTTGAAAAATTATTGGATGTCGGATTCATACACCTAATTGATTATCCTAAATGGATCTCCAACTTAGTACCTGTTAGTAAACCAGATCGTAGCATCAGAATATGTAAAGATTTCAGAGACATCAACAAAGCTTGTCCTAAGGATGACTTTCCATTACCAAATATTGATTTTATTGTAGATCTCACAGTAGGTCATGCAATGTTATCTTTGATGGATGGATTCTCTAGTTATAATCAAATAAAAATCGCATCCGAGGATCAGCACAAAACAACATTCACTTGTCCTTGGGGAACTTTCTGCTAGAATGTCATGCCCTTTGGGCTAAAAAATGCAGGCGCTACATATCAAAGAGCCATGACTACTATCTTTCATGATCTCATGAACGTTACTGTGGAAGATTATGTTGATGACCTCTTGGGCAAATCAATAGATAGAGATACACATTTGGACATACTTTCAGTCATTTTTGATTGGTTGGAAAAATAAAAAGTCAGATTAAACCCCAAGAAATATGTCTTTGGAGTAACCTCCGGGAAGCTCCTGGGATTCATTGTCTCAAAAAGAGGAATCGAAGCCGATCCAGCAAAAGTCAAGGCCATCCTAGAGATGCAACCACGAAGAAATATCAGTCAACTTTGATCTTTGCAAGGGAGACTCTAGTCCATACGAAGATTCATAGCACAACTTGTAGATAAATGTAATCCTTTTCAGCACTTGCTACATAAAAACATCAAATTCAAATGGGATGATAATTGTCAACAGGCTTTCCAGATACTCAAAGATTATCTTCTAAATCTGCCAGTTTTGATGCCACCAATTCCAGATCAACCTCTACTACTATACATATCAGCTACTTCAACAACACTGGGGGCACTCTTAGCACAACAAGTTGTTGAGGGCAAAGAAAAGGTAGTCTACTATATCAGTCGCACATTGGTGGGATATGAGCTAAACTACACACCAATTGAGCGTGCATGTCTCATTGTGGTCTTTGCTTCACATAAATTATGATATTACATGCTAACTCATAAAACTAAGTTGGTTGCAAGGATTGATCCATTGAAATACCTTCTCAATAAAGCAACGCTTACTGGGCGACTAGCCAAATGGGTGATACTCCTAAGTGAATTTAATATTGAGTATGTGGACAGAAAAGCAATAAAAGGACAAGCTATAGCAGATTAGTTAGCAAATGCTCCCATGATAGATGATGTTCCTCTAACTTCAGAATTTCCAGATGAATCCATCTTGACAATGTCACACAAAAAGCCTTGGCAGCTATACTTTGATGGCTCATACACATAGCATGGTGCAGGAGTTGGCATCCTCTTCATAACTCCTCAAGGGGATTCCATACCAAAATCATATCAATTATCATTTCCCTGCACTAATAACATAGCAGAATATGAGGCATTAACAACTGGATTATGGATTTCAGTTCAGTGGAAGATCCAGGAACTTCATGTTTTTGGGGAATCTCAACTTGTAATTCGTTAAGCAACTGATGACTACCAAACAAAGGATGAGAAATTAATGCCTTACAAAAGAAGGGTGGATGACCTGAAACAACATTTCATGAAGTTATACTTTGAGTAGATACCAAGAGAGCAGAATCGAGCCGCGGATGCCATGGCTACAATTGCTTCACTAATTGATCTACCACAGAATGAGACCCACTATGAGTTCTTGGTAGATAACCTTTTGGTTCTCTCATACAAGATCACTCCTACTGAGATGATATGTGTCGTCGGTCCTGAGTCCCAATTATATGGTCCCATTTTCACATACCTTTGTGACAATACCTTTCCCCTCGACTTATCCAATAACCAACGTTGCACTTTCATTTGCCAATCTTCTCGATATATCATTTTAGCCGATATCCTATACTGTCGAGGTCTAGATGGCACTCTTCTTAGATGTTTAGAAGGGGACAAAGCTCAGATTGTGTTATACGTGAAGTTCATGAAGGGATATGTGGTCCACATTCTAGTGGTCCTACCTTAGCCAAGAAACTCATTCGGACTGGATATTACTAGCCCAATATGGAAAAAGACTCATATCAGTTTGTCAATAAATGTAAGCAGTGTCAAATTCATGGAGACCTCATTCATGCGCTAGCGCAAGAACTTCAACCAATTGTGACTCCTTGGCCCTTTTGTCAATGGGGACTTGATCTCATAGGCAAGATTCAGCCCCCAATGGTTATAAATTCATCATCACTGCCACATAGTATTTCACAAAATGGATTGAAGTCGTGCCTCTTACACAAGTTACTGGAAAACAAATTGTGACATTCATTCTCAACTATATCATTTGTCAATACAGTATTCCTGTTTTCATCATCACCGATAATGGGCGTCCCTTCAAAAATTAGGATGTTTGTGAACTCTGTGACCGCTTCCATATTACCCATCATTTTTCCACACCTTATTACCCCCAAGGTAACGGTCAAGTTGAGGCGTCTAATAAAACAATCCTTAAAATCCTAAAAAAGATAGTCGACGACGCTAGCCGCAATTGGCATATCCAACTTAATCCTGTACTTTGGGCCACTACACAAGCATCTGCACACCTACAGGCGCTAGGTGCTGAAGCTATCTTGCCTATTGAGATCGAGTTACCCTCTTTACGAGTCTCTTTGCAAAACATTATCAGTGATGAAGACTACAGGGTCTCTCGCTTATAGGAACTTGAACTATTGGATGAACGAAGACAAACTACTTTTAATCATCTCAAGGCTTATCAACAACGAATGAGTCGCAGCTACAATCATAAAGTCAAGCCTCGCACATTTCAGGTAGGTGACTTGGTCCTCAAAGAAAATCCTAAAAATCAGCAAGAAAAAGAGAAGAAGGGCAAATTCTAACCAAACTAGCTTAGTCCTTACATCATCACAACAGCATATGGATCTGGTGCATATCAGCTCTCAACCACAGAGGGTGAACCTTTGGAGGATCCTATCAACAACATGCACCTTCATAGGTTTTACACATAGCTCTTCAGAGTATCCTAATTCAAAAATACAAAAAAATCAAAAAATTTCAAAAATACAAAAAAATCATAGAACATAAAAAATCGTTACTTGGCAAAAACTTGGCAAACAGGTGCCTTGTGACACAAAAACAAACAAACAAACAAACAAACAAACAAAAAATTGAAAAAACAAAAAAACATTTTCGTCCAACGGTGAAAACCACTTCGGTGGTGCCCTGGGCAAGTACCATGGTGAAAACTAGGTCACTAGCACCATGCATAGGGACATTGCTCCTCCCTCCTTCAGGATTCCATTTCATCCCATCACTTTGTACACACTCACAACCTATCCATCCATAATAAGCATACCCATTTCCATCCTTGCTTGTTATTGATCTACCTAAGATTGGTTAGCCATTCATAATAACATTCATTTTCATCCCTTTCCATCCATAATAAATCAGCTCCTATTTGTGGCTAAGGCAAATCCTACGTCTAGTGATGGGTGTGGAACTAAGAGCATCACCTATTTCTGAGGAGTACAGTTTCTTCTAGCTTTCTTCAGTCTATCCGTGCACAATCCGCAATAAAGAAAAACTTTCATCGCTGATCCACAATAAAGTTTCATCTTCTCCATAATAAAGTATCAGTTTCATGGATTCATTGAGTTTTGGATGAGACATAGTAGCAGAAATGGGCTTCAACAAATCAAATCTTTCAATAGACTCAGACAACATTATGGTTCAATGCTATCTATCCTTTTGTGAAAGTAAACATTGTGACCACAATCAAATAAGACTTATACAAGTGACAAGAAACACTAAACTTGAGGACTACAATGGATGTTGGTGTCGAGTCTTGGTTTTCTTTTGATTTTATCTTTTGGTGACATGTCTTTTAGCTTTTCCAGGATGTCTCTGACTAGAGATTCTGTCTCCAGGATGTCTTTGACTAGAAAGGCAAGGATGGGGTATCATCACCTATTTTTCTTTTGTTGTTTTTGGATTGTCTCTTAGTAATGTTATGACTTGTCCAAGGATATGAGGACATTGTGAGTCTAGTATGAACTGGGGCATTCCTTGTTTGTAACTATCTAATCTCCATGCAAATGGGTACAATGACTTTCTAGGTCAAACATATGCCTCGATTGTCATAACCTATTTTTCCATAATAAAGCTCAATGATGATAACACACAAGAAGCTCTTTCACTTTCATATCTTCTATCTTCCATCCCCTTTCTTGATTGACTTCCATCATCTTTCTTCAGTTAGTGTAGCCCGCTATCACATGACTGAGTATAATGACACACAAAAAAAAAAATTGCATTTCATGTAGTTGCACCTGCATTACCATATATTAAGCATTTCATACATACATATAGATATCACAATTGCATCACATCCTACACACAACACATATTAGCACATTTTAAATTTGCATTATCATATTCATTTGCATTTCATACATTCACATTTGCATTGGCATAACATATTAAAAACATAAAAGAACAAAAATATTGCATTTCATCATGTACATATTTGCATCCATATCATAAGCATCACATAAGAACATCTCATCACATAGATACACATGCATATAGTTGCCACAAGGATGAATCTCATATATATATAATCATAAGTGTCATGATACAATGATGTCAAAATCATATGGCTACAATCACCCGAAGATGTCATTATACAAAATGGTATAAAACTGATACATAGGGAGCCCTCTAAGGCTATGATGAACTCCCTCCCTCGGAACTGCCTAGCCTCGATGGAGTCTAAGCCCTAGAAGGACCCACCCCAAGATCATCTCTCATGTCCCCTCTATCTGGTGGTGGTGGAAGACCCATGACCCCACCGCTAGACGCCTGTCTCCTGTCCCTCCCTCTAGTGGTCATTGTTGTCCGTGATGGTCTATGGAAGCTCCTATCCTATTGATCTAGTGGCACCGCTCCATAGTATAGGTCTCTCTAGTAGAATATCTCCTCCCCTGCCCTCACTACTATCTCAGCCTCTGTATAGCACTGAATAGTCCGATCCCTGTCCCACTCAGTATCCCTCAGCTGTCTCTGGAGTCTAGTTGTATCCCTCTCTAAAGTCCTCCCCCATCCCACAACCAATCCTCGTGTTGCCCTATCCAGACAGAGGAACCCACTAATCACTCCTGCCAGTACTATTGGTAATGCTAATCCAGTCTTTGTCATCATGTCCCATGCCATGTATCCAACCCTCATCTCCAGTCCTGGATCCTGAAACACTCATCTCAGTGCATCCTTGTCTCCGTCTCGATTGTATGGTACTAACTCCCCATTGATCGGTATCCTTAGTATCCTATATACATCCTCTAAGGTGACTGTCATCTCACCCATCGACAAATGGAAAGTGCAAGTCTCTGAGTGCCATCTCTCAGCAAGTGCAGTCAGCAACCCCATGTTCGCCTGAAACTCAGGCACATACAAAATAAATCACAAACCCATAACCTCAATAGCTACTTTGTCCTCAAAATTCAGCTTCGGTCGTAACCTCTGAGTCGATGGGAATCTCTCCCATGACTTAAGCATAGGTAGATACTCCTACAGTCAAGAAAATCAACCGTGTCAGTTAAAGTGGCATTCACTGTTCATCACAAAATGCTACTTATTATCCTAGTGCTTATATCTATTATATGGCACTCTATCCTAGTGACACTCACTATTCATCACAAAGTGTTGCTCTTTCTTAGTACTCCCTATTCATCACAAAGTACTATTTCTTGGTATTCCCTGTTCATCATAAACTACCTTGACCTATCTTATCCTAGGGCCTCTACTTGAGTGTATCCTCTTGAGTAGTTTCCTAATTGACAATGTATGTTCTATCACAGAATTGTCAATCCTAGCCCTATCTGCTATCCTAGTCTTCCCTAGAGGACTTGCTTGAGTGTATCCTCTCAACAGCTTATCCAATCGACAACGTATGTTCATCATAGAACTATCGATTCGACCTAGAAGACACGGATGAGCCTTCATGACATAAACATGCTTACATATTGCACAAACACGCATGCTCTGCACAGACGCGCCTGAAATACACAAACATGCCTATGCTCTGCACAGATGCACTTGCTCTGCAAAGACGTGTCCACATTTCACAAATGTGCTTGCACAATGCAGATGCGCTCACATTTGACATAGACACCTTTTCTTGCACAAACGTGCCTGACACAAACACAGACGTGCCTAGCTAACCTAGATGCGCCTGGCACTAGCACAGACGCGCCTCGACATTTTTTGACCTTGTTTGACATATTCTAGAATGCATTTATTGCACTACCTAGCATGCATTAATGACAACATTTATTAGGACAAAGTACAAGGAGGTTTTGCAGTACTTGTCAACTCTCTTGCATCTACTGGCCTCTAAAATCGGTGAATGCGATCAAATCTATGCACCAATGCCATTGATGCTGACTGATGCTACTCTATTCTCTCTCTGCACTCTAATCTCTTAGGTGTGTGGATGACAATGAGGATGTATTCCCCTTGTGGTCTATTTTATAGACTACCCTAGTCCTAGCCTTAGCCCTAGTTTCCCGAGTCAGTCTTCATTATCCTGTGACTCTGTCACTCTATCCTATCTAGCCAGTCCATTCTAGCCTTTCTTTCTTATTGATAGATTGTCTGCGATCTTTCTAAACATTTTCATCAAATCTCTTGAGGGGGCATATCATTCCCATCTTGGGGCAACTTTGTATCAGTTCATATTATCTTCTTTGAAACAACGCGACAAGCTGCATTGTCTCAAAGAGGGGCAAAATGTAGAAACCTAAAATTGTTATGTCTAATTAAATAAATATCTTTATTTATTTAATTATTTAAGCCTAATTCTTCTATTAATTAAATAAATCTTTATTTATTTAACTAATTCATTTATCCTCTTCTAGCCTTATTTCTCATTTAAATAAATACATTTATTTATTTAAATTATCCTTTTCCTTAATTAAATAAATATCTTATTTATTTAATTGATCCCACTTCTTCTATTAATTAAATAAATCTTTATTTTTTTAATTAATTCATTAGCCTTTTCTACCTATGACACATGTCATTCATCTCTTAATTCATACACTAACTACCCTTTCATTATTTTCTTATTTCCTCTACCTACCCTCTAATCATAGCCGACCATTTATCTCTTACACCTCTTAATCTTATCCCTCCATTTCTTAGGGTGTCTTCTATATAAGGAGATGCTTCCTTCATTATCAAACCCTAACTAACTGATCAATTGACTACACTACGCATTCGATCTTTCATATGTGATCCTACTTGCAACCACATTTCCGTTCTTTGTTGAGCTCTTATGCACACATAAAATCTGAGAGCAAATATATCAAGAAAGATAAATGGAAATAGGAAGAATGGAGATTCAAACCCTATTGGGCATGTGATGGTATAATATTTGTGATTTCATTTGATTTGCATTGTCTTAGGTAATCTTCATATGTTATGGTGGATCTTTGTTGTTGTTAGGCTAGGGTTTTGTGGTTGAACTCATTTAGTCTTTCAATATTGTTGCTATCCATTTTCACTGTATATAGTTAGTTAATGACATGAATGAGTTTGATTAGAGAAAAGAAATGGTTAGAATGATTTGTAGATTTATTGAATGATAAGATTGATTGGATTGATTTGATAAAGATAAAGTCTAGTTTCAAGAAGGACACATCATGTATAAGACAAAAATGATCAAAATGTTTGGTTTCAGGAAGGATACATCCTATATAAGACAAAGATATATGATCACATCTGGTTTCAGGAAGGATAAATCCTGTATGAGACAAAGATAGATCAAAACCGTCTGGTTTCAGGAAGGATACATCCTGTATAAGACAAAGATAGATGATCAAAATGTGATGAATAATGTAGAATAATTGATTGATAGATAGAATAGTTGATATAAGAAAATGATAGAATTATAGATGAAAAGATTGAAATTAAGTGTTGAGGGAGATGTTATTAAATGAAATGAATTATTGGAAATAATTGAAAAGGTTGATTCAAGAAAATATTCTTGATGAGAAAATGATCTGAAGAGACAATCAACATGATGAGATCAAAAAAAAAATGAAATGATATGATTGATGATGAATAGTCTTCTTGTCTTTATTCATAGTGCAATACATTTTCATCATTGAGCCTTTTTATGTAACAATAGAGCTTATTACACCAGGGTATGAGGAACCAAGATGTATAGATATCTCATTGCAAAGAAACAAACACATAGCAGACAAGGAATGAACCCTCCATTCTGGGAATAACAACAGGGGTCGAGGTATGTGTGGTATTCACAAGTGGAATGCTCCTATCACAAACACCCACTAGAGCAACTACCCTAGAACTTCATTGGTTCAAACCACAAACAAAAAATAAAGAAAAAGGATCATGCCCATCACGACTCCTGTAGTCACTTTTTGGACATCCTTGAGTAGCTAAAAGCAATGATCTTCACCCATTTGATAAAAAAGATTCAACCAAGATAAACAAAACTTAGCAGTTGGACTGACTGTGCCTTTGCTTTGATATGTTTGAAGTGATTTGATAATGTCTAGTTTCAGAAGTCTTGGACCCCGTTTAAGACTGACCTATCTAGTTTCGAGTGTATCGATTCTATTTAAGACAAGATGTTGATCACGTTGATAGTTTGATAGTGATTTGATAGATTAGACAGTTGATCAACTTGATTGCAGACATTTTGACAAGATAGTTGTATCCTTTGTTTAACTTCGTGTGAAGTGTTTGCTAGATATCTGCTAGGATATTTGATTCTTGCGAGACATGTTATTGTAAGTTTTCAATTGATTTTTCAATTTTTTTGTATTTTAAAAATTTTTGGTTTGATTTTGAATTTTTTTTTTCATGACATTTTGTGATTTTTTTTTTTAATTTTCAATGTTTTTGGATTTTTTGAAATTTTTGATGTTTATATATATATATATATATATATATTCGGGACTTTTTTGAATGTTTTGGTATTTTTATGTTTTTCAAATGTTTTTGGTATTGATGAAACATGACCTGCCATTAATTGATAAAGATAAGACTAACTTGGACAAAATCCAATAGTCATACTAATCTATGTCATTGTTTTGATTTGTGTGATCATTGATAGGAATGTCTGGTTTCAAAGAGTGAGTACCCCGTATAAGACCGATCTGTCTGGTTTTGAGTGTACCCTTCCTTGTATAAGACATGTTGATGTTTGATAGAGTTTGATTGATTAACAAGACATGTGATCAGTTTGATTGTAGACTTTGAGAGTTTTCTTGTTGTTGATTTGATTTGATGGATGGCCCATGATTTCTTGCTTTAATTTTTTTTTTTTTTCATGACATTTTGTGATTTTTTTATTTTTTCATGACATTTTGAATTTTTTTTTTAATTGATTTTTTCAGGACTTATCTGAATGTTTTTGATTGATTTTTTCAAGACTATTTATAATTTTTATAATTTTTTCAGTTATGCCCCCAAGTATGTAGACCTATGATGATAACATGATGATACATAATGCGGTGGAGAAAATGAATTTTTGATATGAGTTATGTTAATACATGATGCATGACAAAAATGCAGTTCCTATTCGAACAAGGATGAGTGTGTGTGTCTTTCATTCTGAAATGTACTAATTGGATTAAAGGTGTGAAACGTTTCAGAGATAGGATTTCAATCCATTCTCAAAAGACTTAGACCATCCAACCTAACACACTATGTAGCCAAGATTTATGAATGGAGGTGCGGAAAAATTCTCCATCAATTCTTGAAACTTTGATCTTCTTTTTCCCATGTGTGTGCAATTGAATTCATTCCAATTTTTATAACCATCAAAGACCCTTGGAATCCTATGTGGCTAGCTACGTGAGTTATTCTGACTTCAAAAGCAACCTGGATAAAGTCTCGTTGCCAGCAAGCTTTTAGGGCTCTGACGAGGTTATGCACTATAATCTCTCAAACTTTTCTCCATTGCCAGTAGACATCCATAGCCCTGATGGAGTTACTTGCATGTTCCCATAGTCAAGCTTTTTTTGTTGTGCTTGTATGCATGATATTTCAGTAATATATCATTTTTTTGTTTTGCCTTGAGATTGACATAACACATTTTTCTTTTATTTTCTTGCCTTAACTTGTAAGTAATAAAACCTACTTGGGTATGACAATTACAGCGGCACTGAAGCAGAATATTGGATTTTTCACTAGCCACATGACCAACTAGGTATCTGTAATGACTTAGAGAATTTGATTAATGTGTGAGATATAGAAATTGATAGATTTTGGGTAATAAGACTTGATAGTGAAACCTCTACCCAACCAAGGATAAAGCTTAATCACAATGTGATGTTGAAGATGAATGACTAAAGGCCTCCTAAAGACTTCATGAACAAGTATCTAGGAAATGAGACAATCTTCGTTCCTTTCAGTGCATACAGGTGAATAACTTAGACAATCATCATGTTTTTATTGATGCAACTATATGAGAAAGCAATAATGATATGCAACTATATGTTGTGAAAAGGTGATATGCAAGCAACTATGATGCACTCTGAAATGGAGATATGCAATACAGTAAAGAAATATGCAAATATAGTACTAAAAAATTGAAATGAACCCACCCTTAGATGTAATATATTTTTAGGTGCATGTTGTTATTGAGTTGGTATGAACTTTGTGTAGATAATTCATTGGTTCTTGTTTGAAGAGTTGGATGAACCTGTCTTTTTCAATATGATAGTTAGTTGGGAGTCTTTCATGTACAGTTTCTGCTATATCCTTCTTATTTTCAAATCAATTCAACTATGGTAAATCTTCTTGCCCTAGTCTTTCAAGTGTGGGTGTATGAGGAAAATAGATTTTGGTTTCAAAGTTGTGACATGAGTGGGTGCCATGCCTATTTTTATTGATGCACTTGAAGAGTATGATGAAGCCAACCAAGTGTTGATCTCATTAGCTAATGTTATGCTTGTGCTTGAAGAAGATGATGTAACAATATGGGTGTTGATTTCATTAGCTGGTGTTATGCTTGTTTCTGTCATGATATTGATATTTGATGATGGTGCACATACCATTGTTGACAAGTTGTCCTGTGTAGTATGATCTGGATTGGTGATTCCATTGGTAAGGGGTTCATGAACAATTTGTATAGAGACATTTAGATCATGAGGGAGACTAGGGGATATGGTAGATTCATTTGAGAGGTAATCTTGTGAGAGAAATGGATGATTATGACATGGAAATGAAGAGAAGAGTGATCTTGATAAGGATCTGGATAAATAATAGGATCTTTTTTAGAACATGAAAGTGAAGGAATACTTCAATCTTGACTTGGAAAGAGATTACTAGGAAGGATGGAAGGGATATCTTGGTCTTACTTAGGAGGTGGATGTTGGATGGAACTTGAAAAAACATCTTTCTCTTGAGAAACAAGGGTGTTATTATGAGTGGAATAGAAAAGAATGAGGGGATCATCATAAGATTCTTGATAGGTAGAGTCTTCATCAAAAACTAGGTAGGATGAAAAGGTTTGTTCTTGATCTTAATTTATTTCATGACTGATTTCTTCTGATTTTGGATTGTCCTCCTGATATAGGGAAGGAGATTGGATATTCATGGGACATTATTGGAAGGTTTCAACCTTTTGACTTGATGAGAAGGGATCTTGAACGAGACTCTCTAAATCATGACTTGGATTAGATTCGATTTGTGCTATGGATAACCCTTGGGAGATTGTGCTATTGGATGAATATAGATAGATGTGGTTGATTTGGACTTTGGTTGAAAGTGATTTGATTTTGGTTGAAAGGAGTATGATTTTGGTTGAATGAGTTTTGACTTGGACTTTGTTTGAAAGGAGTTTGATTTTGGTTGAAAGGAGTTTGAATGTTGGGTTGGTGTGAATTTTGATTTGGACTTTGGTTGAATGGGGTTTGATTTTTGTTGAAAGAGGTTTGATTTTGGTTGAAAGGAGTTTTATTTTGGTTGAAAGAGGCTTGATTTTGATTGAAAAGGGTTTGATTTTGGTTGAAAGAGGTACCTTGAGTGTTGGGTTGAAAGAAGGTTGACATGACTCTAATGTTGGTTGAAATGAGGTAGGAATGATTTTGTTGAAGAATGAAGGTTGGAATGTTTGAATGGTCTTACAAGAAGAAGAAGGTTGGCCTAATAATGATTCCCTCATGGTTATTACCTCTCTCATCATATTTTCTAACTAGCCCCTATGGTTGCTAGGACTAGTCATGACTCTCATTTGTTGTTGCAAAGTATTGATTTATTGAGCTAATGTTTCTATGGATGGCGATGGAATATGAATGGAAGAGATGAATTGTTCACCTTCCCTATGAAATGCAAAACACCAGTCCATGATGTTTGCTTGATTGGTTTGGAGCAAATATCACAACATGTAAGATGTTTTCTTCATTTCTAGAATGTTGCAAAAGTTTGATTTGATGTTGATGTTGACAAGTTTGTTTGTTGCAGGGTTTTGATCTTGTTGATATTGAAACTTGACTTTGTTGAGGGATTTGATCTTGTTGATGGTTTTGACAAAACTTTGGTTGAGATTCCACTTTGTTTTTGGTATTTTCTTAAATGTTTGAACTTGGTGAAATGTAGTAAAGGACACAACAGACACGTCAAAAAGAATAAAACCATGAAAAGAATACTTGTTTAAGGATTTCTTTTCAAATTCCCATGAATGTTGGAGTCATTTTCAAGACCCCATTTTGTTTATATTTGGGAAATTTGATATCACATCAAGAACATTCCCCTAAGGTCAAAAGGTCACAAGTATTATCACAACCCACATCTTGATACTCCATCAGCTCAAACAACCCCGTCACACCCTAAGGTGCGCCCATTTTTTTGCCCTTTTCTGGAAATTAGACCAAAGAAGATTGCTCCTCAATTGGCCTGTTATCCTGGGAGATATATGGTGAGTGTCTTGGTGATGGATTCTTCCCCACCCTTGCACTATGATAATCTAAGTGTCTAGTTACAGACTCAGTTGGGCTTCTAATTTCTAAGGTGTTTAGAAAGGGTTCTATTTGAGTGGTCACAATCAGTAGCATTTTACACTCCATTGAGGGAGGTCTCCCAGTCTGTAGAGGTTACGCTCTACAAATTTTAATGTATCATATAGGCACTGAGGGAGGCACAACATCGTTGTGACAACATGCAACACTCATCGCATATGATTTTCATCACATACGCATTTATTTATAGTGACTTGGATTACTTGGCTTTAGTCATTGTCACTTAGGTCATTCCCCTCTCATCGGCCTTAATGGCACCCTAAGAGAAACTTGGGAGGGTAGGCCTTCTAAAGGATTTAATTGCAAAAAATAAATGAAAGCATGAAAGAAGAGAGTCTGGCTTTTTGATCACCTATTGAAGGGGAGAGCATAATACCTATCCCTTCGAAGACACAAAAAAATAGGGTTCTTTTTAACCTTTTATTGCAATGATTTTCTAATATATTTGGAGATGTTGCTCCAAAAAAGTATGGGGTTCAATTTTAACCTTCCTCGCAACTGTGAAATAGAAGACAAGCTTGTTTGTGGTTTATTTTATTAGCACCAAATTGAAGTGTTTCTGAGCTACCCTTGCAGAAAATGATGTTAGTAAGCACATGGTGAGCTATCCAGCCTAATTTTTTCTTTTCTCAGTTACAAATTTCAAAAATATAAAAATATAATTTTCGGTATTTTTCTACATGTTAGTAAACTGCATTTTCGGAGGTCTTCGGAGCATTTTGAGCCCTCAAAACTTTGGATGGTCCTTTAAAGACGTTGCCATAGGCACGTCCAAAAAGGAATGGAACTAGAAATCTTGGAGATATTTCCAACAGTGTAAGCAGTTTGCAATTTTGAGCTTGGAGTGAAAAATTATGACTTTTCAAAGTTGGATACAGATTTGACCTCTCTGTTTTCAAAAACAGAGGCAATTATTGACAGAAAACATAGAGAAAAATAAATAGAAACATTCTAACCTATTCATGCAAATGCAAATTAGTATCTAATCAATTGCGAACTGATATAATAGTAATTGTGAATTGATAACTGAGCAAATGTGAATTTTTGACAGAGCAATTGCGAATTTCTATCAGAGCAATTACGAATTAGTTAGGCTTAAATTTTATTTTTTTTGTTTAATTTAGACAAAAGGAAAAGATAGAAGATAGAATTTTTCACTTTCTTTGATATTATTTTTCCTCCTCTTGGGACCTGCAATTTTCAAAGTTACCTTTCTTGCCATCAGATTAGACACATTTTATGCAAAAAATGAAAATTTCTAGAATTTGATGATTTTTCTGGGTTAGGTGTGCAATATCAATCAATCAAGAAATGACAAATAAATTTTAAAATTTGTAACCCTTTCACTCAATTGCGAGCTATTTTAGCAATTGCGGTGTAGTGGCTGAGCAATTGCAAAATGATGTAATAGCAATTGCGAATTTTTGTGGATGCAAGTGCGAAATCATGATTCCTGTGCACGTACGGATCTGCAAAATTATTCAAAACAAAAAGTGAAGGTTAGAATGCTTCACATCGGGTTCACCATTGTTTCTATGTCTGAATGTCATATGTTATTAAGCTAATTAGCAAATAAGAACGAATCACCAATTCTTAACTAATTAACAAACATAAAAAATAATCAATGAAAATCAATACAAAATGAAAAATGAATTCAAAGAAAGACTCCCTCATTCTGCATCTTTGCTTCCATTGTGCTTCTCCAATTTGAGTGGTTGGTGGCTCTCAAGTATTGCACCAATTTCCTACATACAAATATTTTGAAGACTCTGATTCTGTGATTCTATGATTCTAGAAAATGATGTTGAATTTATAGGTTTTCAAAACAAAGGGGGTGAGAAATAGAACTCAAGTGTTGATTGATAGATAACTAAAATTGATTTATCAGTGAGCTAGTCATGATTGATTTGTTAACTCAATAGATTGAGGAGTCAACTGAATTGATTGGAGAATGAACTCAATAGATTGTAAGTAAACTCAATTGATTGATTAGTAAACTGAATAGACTAGGGAGATGACTAAATTGATGGATTAGAAGACTGAATTGATTGAGAGTTAAAAAGGATGATTGATGAGTTAACTGAGTTAACTGATTTGATCAATCAGTTCTAATTTAGCATGTGTTATAGGAATTTGAAATTGAATTTGATTTTTATTTTCAATTTGGATTTGAATTTGGTCATTCGAATGCTGAAATGCACATGAAATTAACTGAAATTCAGATTCGGTGAAATGTGAATTTGGAAGAAATGAAATTAGATGAAATTATGTGAAATTCAAATTTGGAGAAATATGAATATGAGAGAAATGAAATTAGATGGAATTATTTGGGGAATTGGAGGAATTTGATTAATTAAATAATAAAAAGTATTTAATTAAAGAATAAATTGTAATTAATTAAATAATTTATATTTAATTAATAATTGAGATATGGTTAACTAATTAAAATGATTTGAGAATAAAAATAGAATAATTAGAAGTGTTGAAGGGTGGTGATTAGAAGAAATAGTTAGTTTAATCAAATAATTAAAGAATTACTTAATTAAATATATGAATAATTAGTGTGAGAAATTTTTAGGTGTCTACAACTAGCACATTTAAATATCGTTTTGGCGTATTTGTATATTCTTATAATGCATTAATAATTCTTTTGGCGCTTTTGTAACTCATAATAGCGCTTATATAACATGTAATGGTGCTTTTGTTACACATAAAGGTGCATATGTTACCCATTTTAGCACTTACATAGTGCATACTTGCACATACGTTGAATAAAATAGGGCATTTACCTTTCGGTTTAGTGCATATGACCAAAAAACAAAATACGATCTAGAAATAAAACAAGTCTCACTATTGATCTCAAAAAACACCCAAATAAAAAATTGACTCAAGCAATTTCAATCGAAAGAAACGTTTCTTACACAGAAGTAATACAAATAATTGCAAAACAGAAACACATACATAGAACAATTCTCGACAAGCACCAAAATAAAAAAAATCCAAAAACTCTCATACACAATGAGTAAAATACTGATATTAAAACACAAAAATAATCTCTCAACAAGAATCAAAGCCAAAACTCAATAAATAGAGTATTAGAAATGAAACACGAAATCTCTTTCAATTTACAAACAACAATCTAAAACATGAAGCAAACAATCTTTCCATTTAGAAATAAAAAATACATAAATAAAAATGAGAATATGGAAATTACCAACCTGGAACAAGAAGAAAGGTCAATAAGATGAAGAAATATAAAGCACTCCAACAATATGGAAAGGTCAATCAAAACACAGTTTGCACAATCTTGTCCAATGCATACGCAACAACAACAAAAGAATTCAAGAAGCAATCTGCATTCGTCCAAGCATGCACAAAAATCTCCTTCAAAAACCTGAAAGCAATTCCTCTCTCAAATATTCCAAAATCACCAAAATTATCTAGAAAAATATCACAACCTTCTCAAAATTTTAACCCATATAACAATAATGCAAAATCACTTCTAATAATCCTCCAAAATCCCTAAATAAAACATGAAACAAAAATCCTAAAAATAATCTTCCATGCATGAAACTCCATTGACAATTCCAATGCAAACATAAATCTCACTGCTTTTCCACCTTCGAAAACACAAGAAAAATAATTAAAAATAGTAAAATTACTAAATTCAATTCCCAAATCACCAATTAAATTAAAGTGAAAATAAATAAACAATTAAATATAAAAGTTCCAATAATATAATTTCATAATTAGTAATATTTATCAAACTCACAATAGATATTATTTATTAATTACACAATAAAGCTTTATAACATTATTAATTAATTAATCACCATGACTTAATAAAATCAACCCAGCATAATAATTAAAATAAAATACCACATAACTCCTACAAGGCAACATAACCAAAATACCAGAACTGACAAAGCATCAACTAAGTCTAGAATGTGATAAGATATTATATCATTCTCCAATCAACTTGCCATTGGGATTGAAGACACACTCAGACCTATGAGGCCAGGTGGAGTCTATGTCTAGTACTTGCATCATGCATAACACCCAACATCTATGCACAAATTATATATATATACAGTCACAAAGTAAAAACATAGGTGAAAGAGAATCACAATGTCACACCTTGCTCACAATGAGTGGTATGATATTGTCCCTTCCACATCCATAGTACAATACATCATAGTAAAGACAAAACATCATCAATAACATCATCATATCCAATATAATCATGAAGTAAGGTTAACACATAGCATAATAACATCATAAGTAAATATAAGTCACTTCATTCATGTAATGAATATGCATAAATAACCAACATAAATCCCAACATCAACATAATCCTGAGTATATCATCATCCATATAAAATATAATTTATCAACTATCAACATAAAGTATATATCATTAGAATCATAAACAAACCATAAGCATCTACCAAGAGTATCATAAATGAGTCTAAACAAGTCCATAAATGTCTATCAACGTATAAAAGAAAGTATGTCAAGGAGGGACACTACATAGTCGACCCAAAAATATATCATCCAAATGAATTAACTCAATGTAGATCCACACAACCTAAAGAAAGAACCAAATATAACTTATCACAATCTCCAATGTTGGTAAAAACACATAAGGATGCACCGCAAGCAAGGGAACAAATTATATCGTCCAAACCATGGCTATTACCTTGAAACACTATCACCAAACATAATGCCACATTAAATAGATCATTTTACATCATGCAGAGCACATAAGGATGTTTCTTGAACCAACATTCCCAAATACTTCTTTCTCATTGTCACATCAAAACAGGTTGGTGCAACACAAATAGATACTCAATTTTGAGAAAAACATCATTATCAACTCTTGTAGAAATCTACAATACTTAAAACTTGATCTGAGACACAACACAAACATTAAGAGCATGTCCTCAAAGCCACAATAATAAGAACTGTTGATTAATAGATTGTGTTCCCTTTTAAAATATGACAATATGAATCCTAGCCCCAGACAAGGGAACAAACTATTAACAACAGTTGGAGAAGTTGTGTTTGCTTTTCAAATTTCCTCTGAATTTTAGAGGTATAACTCCCTCTTATGATATGAATTTGGGATTTCTCTAGAAATTCTTTTAACCAGAAAGCAGGAAAGGCAATCTTCACAAAATAAAAAAGAAAAGAAAAGATGAGACTAATCACTCATGATCTTCACAACAAAGTATAAAAATCAATCTCCATATACTCTAAACACAAATCATCCACTAGAAGTTGTGTTTGCTTTTCAAATTTCCTCTGAATTTTAGAGGTATAACTCCCTCTTATAATATGAATTTGGGATTTCTCTAGAAATTCTTTTAACCAGAAAGCAGGAAAGGCAATCTTCACAAAATAAAAAAGAAAAGAAAAGATGAGACTAATCACTCATGATCTTCACAACAAAGTATAAAAATAAATCTCCATATACTCTAAACACAAATCATCCACTAGCATTCATGCAATGATTTTACTGATGAATGATCACCACATATAAGAGATTTAGTAACAACAAAATGCATAATATCCACTACAAATTTACAAGAATGCAGAAATCCACTCTTCACTACAACACAAAGTTTAAATCAAGAACTAATTTCAAAACATTCAATGAACTATTTAGATATAAACATTGATGATAACATCAAATATAGATAAGAACTCTAATTGAAATAGCACAAAGTCTCTTCCAAATAGAATTCCATTAAACATGCACAAGCTTGCAAAATTATTGTTAACTGAAAGTCAAATCCTTAAGAGCTAATTAAGAACCCCTATCAATTATATCTACCCTCATTAAATAGTTCTACTTTAAAATAATCAAAACAATGACTTATTGGAGACAACTGGTTAAATAAATTTTAAGCATAACTTCCAAATAAAATGGTCCACTAGGACCAATAGTTTTTGAGCCAAAATTTAAAAATAAACAACTAGAAAACAAGAAATCAAACAACCATGCCCCCATTTTCTTCTTCATCTTCCATCTCCATTGTATCATCAGCTGCTTCTTGACTTGCCGCTACTGTATGCATTAAATTACCATGTAGTTATTGTGCCACTTGTGGGTTTATCCTTTTCCTATACACCATGAAATTGGAGAGAATTGGTGATGTTCTTTCTATTGCAAGTTCAACAGTGGCCTCAACTCTGACCCTAGACTTCTTCACTGACAGAGTTTAACACTATCATTCCTTCATACACTCAAGAAACTTAGATCCAACATTAGTTGTAGAGAGACTATCTTCCACTTTCTCGCAAAAATCTCTTCTCAATATTTCTCCTCCTAGCAACTCCTTTCCATCATCACTAAGTATATTGATGCTAATGGTATCAAAGGATCTTTTCAAGTCTCACTGAAGGTTTGTATTCTAAACTACTAAAGCTTTGAGGTGTGATAGGAGTTCATTTGTAATGTGGTTTTTTCATTCTAGCATCTCTATCCAAATGGTGATGTTATCTGCATCATAATTTCAATGATGTTTTGAAATTAAAACATTTGGGGGGCAATTTGACAATTTCTCACATTTCTAGAAGGGCATCAACTAATCTACTGGTTTCTTTTCTTGTCCTTTTTAACTCAACCCAGTGAACAATGATCATCTGATTAAGAGTTTCATAATTCCCCAGACCATGCTCAATGAATGACAGTGCTTTTAAAATTACCTGACTGGCCCAACCATTGACCACTTTAGCTATGGCTTGTGATCTTTTGACAAGCTCTAACTTATCAAAATTGATAAGTTTTATGATGGATACCCTTGAAGATGAACTTGTGGAAAGATCTTCAATTGACTAAGCAAATTGAATGAAGGAAGAAAGAGCATCCATATATTGTGTGAGTTCTTGATTCTTCCTTTCTGCAACTTTAGTTCTCCTAGATAGAATGCTTAGCATGATAGATATCACCATCCATTGTCATGGGACCCACATCAATTCTACTTATATTGAACTCCCCTTATGTGATTTCTTGCTCAGTTTTGTCCACATTGGGGTCAACAATTTCCAACACATGGTTCTTTGTTTGTGGATCCACGATCATCCGGGCCATCTACCTTGCCTTTTTTAGGCTTGGGTGTCTCCCCTAATAGGTGCGTTATTGTATCAACTCTGATTTCAATGATTAGCGAGTGTTGTTTCCTTTGTTTCTCAATCACCTTCCTGAGCCATGGGGTGGACGAGGTGCTTGTTGGACTTTTGATAGATAAAGTGTGAATGGCAACATCAGGTGTCAACATGGGATCACCAGAAATGGGAGTTTGTGGATCTACATCATTAATCAAAGAAACTAGAGGGCTCTATTCTCTCAATTGATGAAGAAATTGAGTGTCTTCTTCACTAGAATTGATCTACAGAGTTGTTCTTTTCTTTTTGAGCAGTTATAGCACCTGATTCACAAGCGGATTTCAGTTTCTGATTTTTTTAGGTGGATCCTTATCTCCTCTAGATTGTGAGTCTGCCTGAGATGCACTAATTTCTAATGTTGATTTTCTCACCACCCTTTGAGAAGTTTGAGTGACTGTATTGGTCTCTTTGGGCATTCTTTTTTGTGATGAAGAACCAAAATAATTTTTAATTATGTGATCCAACCAAGCTTAAGACCTGTCTAGAACTTGGGAAGTTTTGGCTTTGATATCAACTTGTTCTTCCTCTTTTGGCCACTGGAAAGGGGACAAGATGACATTTTGATATGAACTGTTAGCACATATTTTTACAAAATACTTTGTGCTATATAATAGATGCCCCTTTTCTTATCATTTGAGCATTTACTGTAGGTGTTTTATATGCAGGAGCATACTGAAGAAAATGGAGTTGTCCAAAGATTAACTGGCATCGCCAAGACCCCCAAACCTGCACATATAAAACATTGGAAAAGGCTTTGGAAACTTTCAAGTGTGTTGCACTAGCAGAGGGAAAGCCTTTATCCCACATTGTTTGTGGGATAAGCTCATTTTACGTTTAAACCCAAAGTGGTCTGTATGATAACTATCGAAAGACAAAAGGCTTTTTGGCATGAAGAAGGCTGAAGCTGGTGGACCCCATGCGCACGCGTATCCTGAGGAAACCAAAATTTTACAACAGAATGGCAAGGATGAAGGCTGAAGCTCGAGCAAGTTTGACTGATCAGACAGTGATCGCGGAGGATCTGATGGTCGTCGCTATGTCACAGGATAAAGATGTATGCTGGTTTAAACCTGCAACTTGGTGACTAAGCACACCTGAAAAAGTGGAGGCTAAAGATCAAGCAAGTTTGATTGATCATATGATGATTGCAGAGGATCTGACAACCATAATTATGTCACAAGATAGAGATGCATGGCCTATATCACCTGTGACATAGCGATTGCCAAGGTGGCAGATGAGGTGTCATCTCGGTAGATCTGCAAGTGAATCAGGATGTGCCACATGGTGGATCATAGAAGAAGAACCTAGGTTTAGAGGTGGATGAAATGGCAAGATAGATCGGGTCCAGTGGCAGTCAAGGTGGATCTGGAGGCAAACCAAAAAGTGACACGCTGCACAAATAGACAAAGAAAAGAGAGAGCCGCTCAAACAGGATTAAAGGCCGAGCAGATAAGGATGATCGAATGAATTGATCCAATGGTGGTCGCTATACCATGATCAAAAGGTGCTCGATGTATATTCGTCGTGAGATGGCGGCTGAGTGGTGGGGCCTATTAAGGAAGCAATTCAAAAAGCCTCATTACGGGGGCAAGTCTAGGCCGTATTGAGGTGGTAGGATAAAGACCCCAAAGCCAATCAAAAGTAGATATGTGGCACGAATGGATGTGCAACAAAGGGAAAAATTAAAGTTAAAAGTATAGTTCAAACTACAAGGAGGAAATACGACCGAAATACTGATTCCTTAAAATAATAAAAGAAAATAATGAGAGGATGATGAATATTTGCTGAAGAATTTTATCGAGATGAAGATTAGAAGGCACATTATTAAAGCATCATTTAGTATTTTTTAAGGGTTCTCATTTGTAATTTTTTATTAAACCAAAGGGTGTGTCCTTTGGAGGGAAACTATCAGTAACTCCCTTTTGTGTATGAAAGGGTGTGTCCTTTCATATATGCCTTTTGATTCACATACTTATAGGGAGTCATTTTTTATGTTAAAAAAGGGGGAAGTCATAAGGATGAAATGCTATAGGGATTGAATATCATTTTGTATCAGAGAAGTCTATAGGAAGAAGAAGTATCATTTTGTGCAAGCAATCTATAATGAAGTATTTAAAAGTGCAACTTATGTATGCAACTAGATCTTGAAGATTAATATACAAGGTTCATTGTCTCTTTTCCAAATATTGTGTACACTTTTGTGTTGATGAGTTATCTTTGTCCTCTTGATAAAAATTTTTATAGACTTTCTATGATGTGAATCACATACTGTTGCATTAAGTGAAAGATTGAGTTCTTATTGTTTGTGTAATGCATACTGAACCTTCATAGTTGATGCAAAATCATCTCTTGAGTCGATAAGATATTTTTTCCACAAAGTGTCATATATATTCCTAGATAGAGGCACTAGTATGTTATTGATCTTTTAAGGTTTTGATCTGTATGCATTCAAGGTCCTTGATAGAGAAACATTATTCCCAAATCCTATATGAACTGATCTATGCAAATTTTATTTAAGTCCTGAAAGCAATCTCATTTTCAATATACATTTACAATCATTTCTTTTCAAATCATTCAGTTAAAGCAAATAATAAAGCATAGTTGCAAAACAATAATTTGCCAGTTGTGATAATGGTTCTATGTACCTCAATCTTGTAACACATTTTCATATGTATGTCCAGGTTCAATGAATCTGGTAACACATTTCACTCGGTGTATATCATCTCGGTGTGTCATCTTTGTTGTTTGGTAGACATGGAATGATACTCAGTAGACAACTCGGTGCATACTGGGCTCTGTGACTACTTTCTTCTATTACTGACTGGACTGTGCATACCGACTAAATATTTTGGTAGAGATAACCGACTAGAGTATATAGAATAACTTTGAATATAAAACTAATGGCAACTTGATAAGTAGTAACAATCTCCCCTTTTGACATTAGTTGAGATGTTTGACAAAAAACTACTTTCAAAGTTATAACTCAATAATCTATATACTTGCAAAATTTGACTATACTGACAGTATATACAATAGTCAATAAAATAGTAAATCTAGATATACTCCCCTTATCAATAAACTGTACAAAACTCTGATTTTGCATGCTCAGTGATCAATGTGTTGTGTGCTTTGCTTACTATTCTGTTCACTACTTGGTTCACTGCTCTTCGATACTCTACTTACTCTGCTCGGTATACTCCCCCTGTATACTACACTCCTTTTGTTTGAGTGCTTTGAATACTATATCACTCCCCCTTTTGATAAACATCAAGACTTAGTTACCATTTGGTGGTGGAAACTGGTCAAAAATGGATTTGTACTTTGTCTATGCTTCGGTGAGAGCGACAAAGAGGGCATCCTTTACATTGTCCATTAAAGAATTCTGCACTTGAATATTAGCCAATAATGATATTAAGCCATCTAGAGTGCTTCCCTCTTGTGTAGTAGATAGGTATGTGACTTGGTTGATCTATTCTTGGACGGATGAAAGATGAGGAAGGAACAATGTCTGAAGTGTCATTATGTCCATCTTGATCTTGTGTTCTTCATTTCTTAGGTCCAATTGTTGAGCCATGAGCTGTTGTAACTTTGTATAAAAATTCTGAGCTCTGTGGTCAACTTATTTGAGAGATCAGTGATCTCTTTCTCAATTGCTTCAGTTTTATTTTTGATGTCTTTAATGAATAAAGAAAATGTACAGAGTTTCTAAAATAAATAAAGAATGTGCTTGAGTTGAGGGGTCAACTCAGCAATAAATTTGACAAGTTTGACTTTGCCAATAGCTATAGCTTTCTGTACCTCTTCTATCATTTTTGCAGTGAGCTCTTTGTCTTTTAGCTTTCTCAAATATTCAGATACATCTACTCCAGATGTCTCTATCATGGTTAGGAGTTCATCCAGTTGAATGTGGATGGCTACATCTTTAGTTATTGTAGCTTCAGGTAGCATATCTGTTAAGAGTGCTTTTACCTTCTGAAGTACTTTATTTTTCTTTTGAATAGCCATTTGCTTCTCTTGTTTGGCCTTTGCTTTGCATAGTTCACCAAAATCAATGAGTGCTTGCCCCTTTAATTTGGATATATCAACATTGGGCAACACTATTGGTTTTGACAAATCTACTTTGAAAATATGCTTTTTCATCTTCTTTTCTTTACCTTTCACCGATTGAACTAAGACAATGGCTTGTGAGGCTTGATGACCCTCAGTAGGTTGCTCGGTAGAGGCAACACTTTGGTCAGTTTCTTTAGCCTTTGTAGTGTCCTTTGGTGTCTCGGTACTCAGTGTCTCAGTTGCAACATTTTCAATGCTAGAAGGATCCTGAGACATCTGTTCTTGAGTAGTACTTTTTCCTGATGTAGACTTGTGACCTTTGGTGCCTTTATCTATATCCTGAGGGGTTTCGGTTGAGACAGGTTGATTAACCGGTGGATAAGGCTGAACTTGTTCCAATACTGATTCACTGGATACAAGTTTTGCATATGCATTGCCTTCTATCATTTCCTATTCCAGTGCCTCAGTATCCATGATATCTTCATCTATTTGAATGGTGTCAGCAGGGTCTTGCTCGGTAACATCAGGATCTTGCTCGATGACATCAACTATTTCAACTTTAGCTTGCTCACCGGCATCCTTGATTCTAAAGATTTCCTACCACTTTTCTTTTGTCTCATTTTCCACTTCAATATACAGACCATTCATTAGTTTTAAGGCTCTTTGTTTGACGAGAAACTTTGTGTTGTAGGTTGTCAGATGTTCTTTTATTTCAACTACCGACATGTCTGGAAAGAGATGTATCGGACTTCTTTCTCTGATTTGTTTCTCCGAGTCCATTGCATACTTCCACCTATTGTCAATATGTAAATATAATTCATTTGGAAGTGACTTAGATAGTTCCAATGGAGCCAATCAAAATTTTAGAAGTGTGCAGATGATAGTTTCTTCAATTTGTCTCTTTTCATCTTCATTTCTGGATTCATACTTAACATATCTAAATCCTCCAAATCCACCATATTCTTTCAGATTAGTACATAAATTTTCAACACTATGTACATTTACCTTCTTGCTGTTGACAATCTAAAATTTGCTTGCATCCTCAGATTCAGTGTCACTAGACTCTTCTACCAAAATGAGTCTCCGAGTAGATTTCTTATAAGTTTTTGTTACCTTGGGAACAGTAACACTCTTTGTTTTCTTACTCAGTGAAGCTGCAGATGCTCTTGTGTTAGGTTTCTTTGCTGGAGGAGTCGGTGAGGCCTTTGATGTGTCATGTTTCTTTCTTTTCAACACTTTTCCCTTAGGCAATTCGGTGCTCAGTGTTATAGCTGCCTCTTGGGCTTCAGATTCTTCTTTGGTAATGGCTATAGTGCCTTTGATAGGTGTGGAGGTAGAATCTTCTCCAAATTTCTCTGATAATGCCTTTATCATCTTTGTTTCCTTTCTTGTAGCTTTGGGTACTACAATGCTCATTTTTACCTTTTCCTTCAATTCTTCATAGGTTCCATACCTCAGCTCGGTAGCATGTCTTGGAAATGTAATAAATGCATCAATTTGTTGTTGTGTGATGTCAAAATCAATCTCGTAACCCATAGGTGACAAAGATTGAGTTCTTGGTTCCACAGCATTCACATTACAGTAATTAGTGTCTACTTCAAAACATATGTCATCTTTGTATTTCTCCACTAGCTTGGGTGGAATCCAGTACCTGTTATGCATTTTCTCTTGAAACTTACTGAAGTAATCATCCATAATATCATTAAAATTATCTCCTAGCTTCTTGATGAAGTCATTGATCTGATGGGTGATTGGTCGGTGTAGTTCCCAAACAAATTTACCGACTGATGGAAAGAATTTTTCAAAATAGAAAAACATGCATACAAGTAGTGATCCAAACTTTAGTGTATTAGCCAATTTGTTCTTCTTCGGCTTCCTGATGGTGTTTAGATTTTCAAATAGGTCTTTCAGCAACCTGTCACATAGATCAATTTTCATTCCCTTTTTCACAATTTTGTATGCTAGGTCTACTACTGCACAGGGTACACTGTTTTCCCTTGCCGATTGGAAGAAACAGTAACCTATTACTCTAATGGCAAATTATAGTTCTGCATCAATGACATTGTTCAATTTCAGTCCTCTACAATCTGATTCTACTCCGGTTAAACTGATCAATTCCTTTTGTGATATCATCTTTTGAGCTCGGGCATGATCATAAATAGGGTAACCGGTGATTAGATGAATGATTTCCTTGGTAATCTTAAATGGTTGCTCCTCTAACCACATGAAATCATCATTAACTCTGCTCAGAACAAACTTGACCCACTGGGGTTTGAACACACGGGGATAGGTTAGGGCTTTAGTTAATCCCTTGATCTTAATGTACTCATACTTGCTATTCAATTTACCATCGGTGCACAATTCATCATATGTGTCTTTGATTTCAACGTGACCAAGTTCTTCAACACGACATTTGGTGAAGAATCTCACATCCTTGACTAATAACACTCTATCCGGGATGAGTGAAAATGCGGTTTTGTCATCTGGATTATATGCATCTTTGGGAGTTAAAGAGTATTTTAGTGAGGGCTTCTCAACATTCTTATCAACGATGGGATCTTGGATCTTAGGTGCCATTTGAAGATTTCAGATAAAAACTAACAAAAGATCCTTAGGGTTTGAGGATTTTCAAATGGTAGACGCTCCACACTTAGCAGATAATAATAACTTGATAAGATCGGTAAACCAGCTTAACAATGCGTTGAGATTGATGTAAATACCTTGAATTTTGCTTTGTAGGAGGTTTGATCGCCTTAGATTTTCTTTTCTCTGCTCTCTCAAAAACTTGGTAAGTGAAAATGACCGCATAAATGGTTTAAGTACACAATATACCTTATCGGGCTCCATGCGGGTTAGGTCAAAAACATTAAATGCACTCAATTCCACCAAACTTTCTTTCCTTTTCTTGCGCTTTAACCGAGTAACCAAACTTCCTTCATTTACCGACTTGACAGGTTTCCTGTATTCACCGACTTGACAGGTTTCCTGTATAGTGCTCCAAAAGACTTTGATAGAATTTCAAACTTACTAATACATCTTTAACTATGCAGATTTTGACTTAAGTACATAATAAAATAGGAATTGTTAAGATTTAACCTTTTGAGAGAATGCAGTCCCTTCATACCTATACCGATTAGTTTGGAATAAGTGCACCTAACTTGGTAGGTAAGGTGCTTTCTTTATTTGACACAATTTCCTTCTTTTTCCAAATCATCTGTAATTTGTCTTTTATTTCTTCAGTGTCTTTTCTAGGTTGATCTCTGTAATCTCCAGCCAAGTTTCCAACTTTGTGATAATGAAAACATGCCATACCAGGTTTTCTCCATGATCTTCGGTTGTTCATTCCAAACCTTATAAAGCAGTTGGCACTTATATGTCCATATTTTCCACAACATTCACACCATATCCTTGTATTGTAATCCCATGGTACTGCAGAATATTGTCAGTAAAGATCTGTGTGAGCTCGGTAACCTCTAGCATTTGCTCGGTGTGAAGACCACATATAGTTCTTTTGCTTGTACCAACACTTCTCGGTACTATGTCCATATCTATTGTAGTTTTTACAAAATCCATTGAATTTTGCCTTCTGATAATTTTTAACAGACTTTATCCTACATTGATTAGACGTGTGACCATATTTATTGCAATTGTAACAATAACCATTAGACTTAGTGACATTCGGTTGCTTACCTTTTTCTGATTTGGCACATGTCGGCAATGTGACCTTGATTTCCACAGTAGTTGCAAATAGGCTTCTTTCTTTTGATGTTCTTCTTGATTCCAGCTTGCTTTGATGATTCTCCTCTCTTGGTAGTATGGATTCCCTTCTCGGTAGAGTCTTTTCCTTTGTAACCGAGTCCTGCATCTTTGTTGGGTCTTCTTGTATTCAATTGCTCATCCAACATCTTTGATGCTTCATAACTCTTCTTCAGTGTTTCTTTGGATTTCTTTTCTATTTCTAGTTCATTTGTCAACCTTGATACTTCAAGTTTCAATGCTTGATTCTCATCATCTTTCAGATTTGCTTCATGATGTGCATAACCTAGTTGATCTGACAAGTTTTGTTGAATTCCAGTCAACCTTGTGATTTCATTATTCTTATCAGATACTAAGACTTCAAGTTGTTGTTTCTCTCTTTCTAGATCTCTTACTTTATCCTTGGTTGTCTTCAATGCATCAAGATTTTCAGTCATCTGTGTGCTGAAATGTTCATGTTCTCTCTTCATTGCTTTTAGTTGATCAGCCAGTGCTTTGTTCTTTTCTTTCAATACTCCAATCATTTCTTCAGTCTCTTCAGATATACTGTTCTCAGATGATGTCTCAATTTGTTCCACTAACCCTTGAGAGTCCTACAAATCATCAGATAATCTTCTTCTCACTTTCAGAGATTTTTGCATTTGCCTTTGCATGTCTGCAATCACTTGATTAGCATGATCTATCTCTTCTTGCAGATACACAATCCTCCGAGATTGTTTATAGCCTTCCATTGATAAGATCTTTCTCTTTAGGCAATTAAACCCTTTTCCAAGATTGAAGCTCTAATACCAATTGTTAGGCCCAATATGGAAAGCTAATGTACTGAGAGGGGAGGGGTGAATCAGTACTTCAAAACTTTTTCTTAACAATAACTTTACTGTTATGCATAAACCGAATAGTGTAGTAACATAATATAAAGCTAAAACAAATAAATAACAATCATACATGATTCACTCCATAACACATATATTTTGGTTATGCAGAAACTCTTGGTTAGAGAGAAAAACTGCAGTGGGGATGGCACCCACAACTGCACTACTGCAATAATAAAGGTTTCTCGGTTAGAGTTACATGTTTAGCTATTTTTTATAGCTTACCCTGTTAGGAGTATCAATATCTATTAGATCTACCTTGCTAAAGGATTTTACAACACTTAAACTAAATGCTACACCTGGTTAGAGGCTTTACAATTTATAGACTTGATTAGAGTCTTTTACCCTGTTAAAGGTTTCTCTTACAACTTCAAAATATTACAATAAAATCATTACAAATATCTACAACTTTACATCTGGAATGTTATAGCAGATTCTATGTGCTCATAATAAGATTACCTTGCTTATAGCATACCTCGGTAACCCATATAGTAACTCGGTAAACCCTTCTGTTTACTCTATTCTTTGACTGTTCTCTGAAATCCTTCTCAATGACCTCCGTGTCTCTGTAACAGTCATAACACTTAGTGCTTTTACATGTCTTGCTTCATATATTTCTATAGCTTCCTTTCTGTCATGCTACATGTTTTTTTTTGTTCTTAATCCATGTTGTATAAATAGATCTCTTATGTCGGTGATCCATTCATTGCTTCGATCTTACAAACATGTTTTATCGAATGAATAACCATGCAAAATATTTCATTGGTTAGATGACCTCAAAATCATACACAATCTTTAAGTGCAATTTCCAATGTGATAACGGTTCTATGTACCTTGATCTTGTAACACGTTTTCATATGTATGTCCAGGTTCAATGAATCTGGTAACACGTTTCACTTGGTGTATATTATCTCAGTGTGTCATCTTTGTTGCTCAGTAGACATGGAATGATACTCGGTAGACAGCTCAGTGCATACTGGGCTCTGTGACTACTTTCTTCTATTACCGACTGGATTGTGCATACCAACTAAATATTTCGGTAGAGATAACCAACTAGAGTATATAGAATAACTTTGAACATAAAACTAATGGCAACTTGATAAGTAGTAACATTATTTTCCTAGTCGACCAACCACATGGCATAAAAACATAATGATATCAATTATATCATCTCTAAATAGCTCTGTCTTTATCCAAGAAGGTAACCTGGATTTATCGGGTCAAGGATTTTTAACCGGCCTTGAGCAATAGTGTCCAAACTCTATTCTATCTAGTTTTGAAAGAACTCTCATCCTAATTGATAAGACAAATTCACTTCCCCTTCCCTTTTAGCGATGTACAGTGCAAGAGAGATGTTACATGTGTCTATTCTAGCTATCAAATTTTGATTTGCACTTCAGATTTCTTGGGAGTCAAAGTTGTAATATTGCACATAGGAAAGAACCAATTCTAGGCATGCAACGACAGAAAGGTATCCCTCAGCCTGAGATAGAGAAAATTCAATGATCTTTTGTGTAATAGGAGACTTTTCTAAACTATGCGGCCTCTTCTGAATGTCATGCATTATAAATGGTCCGACGTTTGTGTCTTTGATATTGTCCAATTCACTTTCAATTGGTTGAGAGGGTTTGGGCGCCATTAAAGTTGGATGCAGAAGGGCTAAGGTTTCTAATAGTGGGTGAAAGCTCAAATTAGGATAGAACATAAAGGAGAAATGAGGAGAGAAATTGTTCATGAATACCAAATTAACGAGCTTCTCCTATCTTATTAAAAAGAAAACTGAAAATTTCAACAATTTTAAGTAAAAGGAACTTCTATCCTCAAACCTGGTTTGATGATTTCACCTGAATGCCTACTCAAGTTTTCCAGAAATATCGAATGTAAATGGCATGAGCGAAGGTGACAAACATATGAAAACTTGGAGCAATTAATTATTTTGTTTTGGCGGCTATTGTACTACTTTGGGATTTGTCACAAAACCTTTTATTAATTGCCTCATTTATTGCCCATTACAAAAAAGCACTTAGCTAATATTGTAGCATGAGTCACCAACCTTGGAGCTACTACTATCAAAGCATCAATCAATTGCATTCTTTAGGAACTATGGAACAAAATAAATTTTTTTATTGAAAAATTCCTAATGTGCAATCAGCTGGCATGTTACTCATGAGGGACCCACTAACGTGGTACTATCGAGAATCAAAGTATCAGGTGAAACAAGACTCACCAACAATAGGAACTAGTGAGCTGACTTCCATTAAATAGTGATGAACTGATAAGGCAAGGTGGGGCCCCTTTGGACGTAACCAAGTCTTAACATGTCAAGGGAAAAAGGCTTATTAGTCGATTGGGGGTTTGAGAACTAAAGCATGTAAAGGAATTCCATAATGAAGTGAAGTTCGTGACATGGAAAACCGACTATGAACCGATGTGTAGGGAAGGTAACAACTGGCTCTAATTCGGGACAAGGACTAAGGGGATGTAGAGATCCTAGACTAGCATGGCATACAACGTTATTCCTAAGGGCTACAAAGTCACATCAAAACTAGGACTTAAACTACCAAAAATGAAGAGCTATAATACAAGAACTAGGAATCTCAACAATCAATTACAGAGCTTCAAACTTTTCCCGTTGTAAGCAAGAGGCAATTGTGTACCATTTGGATATGCTAGATAAAAATAATTTTCTCCAGATGTCTTTCTGATCACAAATGGACTTGTCCATATAGAATCAAACTTCTTGTGTGTGCCTTTAGGTTCCCTCTAGTGGTCCTAGAGCAAAATTGAATCTCCTACTACAAAATCCCTTCTCTTGGCTTTCTTATGAGATACTTTATTCACCATTTCTTTATGTTTTTCTATTATGTCAATTATCTCATACCACTGTTCTTCCAGCTTGCTCAAGTACACATTTCTTTTCTCCAAAGAAGACTACAAATATTCATCCTTAGCACTCTTTTGGAGTTTTGATGTTGATATCTCTAGTTGGAGGGGTAGTTCACTCTTCATTCTATAAACCAACTGAAAGGGAGACATTCCTATGGCTCACTTGTATGAAGTCCTATTAGCCCACAGAGAATGATACAAGCTTTTATGCCAGTTCCTCTGATTTTCTTCTACTAGCTTCTTCATAATAGTGATGAGATTTTTGTTGCTTGATTCTATTTGCCCATTTTCTTGTGGATAGTAATATGAAGAGAGAGAGATTAATCCCATAATTGTAAAAAAACATGGTTAACTCAAAAGATGAGAAACTACTGGCATTATCAACTACAATTTTCTTAGGAACACCAAATCTAGACAGGATATTTTCTTCAAGGAATTTGATTACTACTTCAGAAGTGGTATGCTTGATAGGAATAGCTTCTACCCACTTAGTGAAGTAATTTATAGCTATAAGGATGTGAGTATGTTGGGAACTTGAGCTCGAGTCAATTGGCCCTATGAAATCTAAACCCCACTACTAGAAAGGCTCTTCAATAACCACTGGTCTTAAAGGTAAAGTAGCCAACTGAGGTCTACCAGTAAATTTAAGATTTTTTGCATTTTTCTACCCAAACATATGTGTCTTTAAAAATACCAGGCCAATAGAAACCCTATCTTATAATTCTATAAGCATTTATAGAGGCTAAGAGGTGCCCACCACAAACCTCTCCATGAAGAGTTTCCAACAATTTCTTTTGTTACTCTTTATCTACGCACCTTAAAAAGGTATCATCTACACCTTTCTTGTAAAGATTTCCTTCCCATAGGATATATTTAGCTTCTCTTAGCTTTAAATTTCTCTTATACTTAGGTGACATCATAGCAAGGTATTCTCCATAAGTTAATAAATATGTGACATCTTTAAACCAATCATCAAGAGTGTTGGTGAACAATACCAACAAAATATCATCTTATTTCTCCATCTTGTTTTCAACGATCATGGTGCATAGGAATTTCCCTCTAACCAAAAAGGTTGGTTTAATATCAATATCATACTCTTGTACTTTTTCAATCCAAGTACTCCTCTTATTCCCATCAATATCTTGTTGAGTCAAACTGCTCTTAATAGCAGAGTTAGGAACAAAAACTTTTGAATGGGAATACAAAATGTAGAACCTAAAATTTTTTAGGGCCTTAACAACTACAAAAGCATGATTTTTAGTATGTGTATATTTCACTTCATGCTTTTTTAAAGGCTAACTCATAAAGGCTATGGGTTATTCCGTACCTTGATCATCCTCCTGTAGCAAGATAGCAAACAAGGTGTGGTTTGAGGCATAATTGTAGATGATAAATTCTTTTTGAAAATTTGGGTGTATCAAAGTGGGAGCATTGGCTATGGCTGCCTTTATGTCTTCAAAACACTTTTTCCCTTCTGAATTCCTTTTAAAAGTCAGCTGGATTTTCAACATTTCCACAATATGCCTCGTCAATTCAACAAAGTTTGGCATAGATCTCCTCAGAAAATTCACTTGGCCAAAAAAGGATCTGGTTGCATCTAAGGAGAAAGGAAGACTCAACTGTTGAATTTCCTTGTCTCTCTCAGGATCAATCTTAATACTATCTTTCAAAACAATGTATCCCAAAATATTGCCTTTTGTGACTAGACAAATATTAACTTTTTAGGATTTAGAGAAATACTTAAATCTTCGCATCTTTGCAAAAATTTCTCCAAATCTTGAAAATGATTTATTCTCATTTTCGAGAATATAGTCAAGTCATCCAGATAATCAACTATGATTGTATTCTTCAGATCACCAAAGGTTAAGTCTATTGCCCTCTAGAAAGTGGCTCTTGCATTAATAAGACCAAAAGGCATCCCGTTATAAGTAAACATGCCCATAGGAGTAGTGAAAGCAATTTTGTTTTGACCTTCTGGAGCTACTTCTATTTGGTTATATCCACAAAAACCATCTAACATGGAAATCATCTCAAATCCTAACACTGTTTGTAGAATATGATCCATCATGGGTAGTAGATAATTGTCCTTAAGGGATGGCTGGTTCAGATTCTGGAAGTCCATGCAAATTCATATTTCTCCATTCTTCTTCCTCATTGGTACAATGTTAGCAACCCATGTGGTATGATGAATAGGATATATTATCCTTGCTTTTAGCATCTTGTCAATTTCACTAAGAATGGCATTTGCAATTTTGGGATTGAAGGTTTTGTGCTTTTGCCTAAATGGAAGAGCTCCTGGTTTAAAGCGAATATGGTGTTGTATTTTTCCATTCTCGAACCTTTTAAGATCAACATAATACCATGCAAAAACATCTTTATTCTTGATGAGTAGGGAGACCAATTTATTTATCTATGTAGGCATACAACCTTTCCCTATATAGACCATTTTTGGGTCTTCTTCTATACCTATACTCACCTCTTCATACTCGGTCAATGTTAAATTGGGGTCAGATTTCTTTTGTTTAGTACATTGATCATGTCTTATTGAATAGATACTCCAAAGATACAAGCCCCTTTCCTTTCAACTGTACCACACCTTTCATTTCATGTTCTTCATACTTTTCTTCTCCTTCAAGAATATCAAGGTTACCCTCATCGCTTCCATAAAAAAAGGTATGAAAGAAGTTGTTGGTGTTCTCTAGAAAATCAATGATTTGCCTATCATTGTTGAACACTTGGCAATGATTTATGTTATTCGGAAAATTTGTCCTATAAACAACCTCAATGTTATATTTCTTGTCTTTGAAACATGGGTGAGGTAATAGAAGAGATGTAGATACAACCAGGGAATCAACTTTGGTATTTTGTATCCTAGGAATAGATTCTATGGTGAAAGCTTCAAAATATGCAATGAAATCCCAAACCCTATTCTGATAATGGTTCAATCTTACATTTTTCACAACATATTGTCCTCAAATTTGCATCACCACAAGTCGAGCATCTCCTTTCACTCTTAATTTTTTAACTCCCATTTCTTTCATAGCATCTATTCCTAGCAACAGAGCCTCATATGCAACAATATTATTGGTATTTTCAAATTATATCTTATAAGCTAAAGTAAACTGATAGCCATTTGGATCAATAAGAACCGCCTCAACACCAAATCCAGAAGAAGAACAACTACCCTCAAATTACATATTCCAAAGTCCTTCTTTTGATTCATTAGAAACAAAAAAATCACTCAAGTCTTCAAAAGAACTACACATATAGGTGTGAGGACCAATTTCCACATATAGGATTTCTGACCTAGGATTATCTTATTTCATCATAGTAGATTTTACCTTAGGCTCAGGTTCTAATTTAATCTTCTTGCCATTCACTTGGATAGAAGCATAAGACCAATCCATTTGAATCTCTCCTCCAAGATCTTTATAGAAACTTCAACTCATAAGCATTCCATAACTTGTCGGGATGTATGCAACTAAGATGGTAAGCTTGAGCCTTTTGGAGGGGTAAGAGGTGAGGGTCACTTGAGCATCTTTGACTTGACCAAATATGGGGACTTGAGAAGAATCCATTGAGAAACATCTACCACTAGTGGAAGTAAGGGTCAAGCCTAGAGCTTTAGCTACATGAGATGGCATCACATTGTCAGAGGCTCCGAAGTCAATCACACAATCACTCAATTTGAAACTAGCGATGAACAGGGACACATAGAATGGTTCAAGCTTCAAGAAATGATTTGATGGGTTAGGGGGTTTTAATTCTTGAGAAGAGTTGAGACAACTAGGATCAATATGGGCCAAAGGATTATCTTTAGTAACTTGGGAAGTGATAGATTGTATGGAAGACTCAGGTCTAATGAATTTAACAAGCCGGTCTAATTCAAAAGGATTTAATCTAAGATATTCAACATGAGTGATTTGTATTTTTGTATTGTTACATTATTTAATTATATCAAAAGAATTAGGAAAAGTTTCACTCATAGTGATAGAAGATACCTCCATACATGTCTTAGTTTGACTTGTTTTTGGCCTCTTGGAGTTGGATGAAGATCCTCTAGTCATGATATACTTAGGATGAGAGGCAGCATTGTCATGGTCAGACTCGTCTTCTGAATCTTTCTCTTGTGCATATTGACTTCTAGTGAGCACCGTGCAATTTGGATTATCTATCTTCGTGAACAAGTCTTCTCCCTTTGCATTAGATTCATATTCAAGGAAATTTACATTGACATCCCTTGAAGGGGTAGGTTCTTCAACTTGATACTCTTATTGTTTATTTGTGGTAATCATTTTTTATGAATCTGCTCATCTTTGGATATGATGCATCATCATGATCAGTATTTAGGTGGAAATTACATACCATTTGGTTTCCTTTTCTTGAAGGAGGACATTCTATGGCCAGTCTCTGAGATGGACCAGCTATACTTAATGGCTTAGTATATGATCTTGATACATCCTGGTAAAAGGGATGTTGAGGTCCCTTAGGCATCTATCTCTTCAGGGTGATAATGCCATTATCCAACCTCTAGATTATTGAGTTAGTAGAGCTAACCTCCTTTGACTTACCAGTTTGTACTTCTATTTTCCACTTCCTTGAAGTGATTATGTCATCTTCTATTGAAATGTCTATACGCTGGGTTGCTTCCAGATCAGTTGGTGGGTTCCTTCTGATGAGAAAACTAACCTCAGAAGGTAGACTATTGGTGAAGAAAGATTTCAACAAATTGTCATTTGGTGTTGCTTTAGCTAATTCAACCCACCAACTTATTAAACCTAGCTATAAAATCCCTCATAGACTCATGCATCTCTTTCTTCATAGCGGATAATTGAGAAACCAACACATATTCATTTTTCAGTACTTTTAAACCTCTCTTCAAACTTATTTTTAATAGTATTCCAATTGTCAATAGCTCCATTATGTAAATGATAAAACCAGTCTACCACATCTTTTGTTAAAGATTCAACAAAGAGCCTGATTGCAACATCTTCATGTTGAACTCCTAAGATTGAGAAAGCTCTAAAAAAGGCATGCATATGTTCATCTAGTGTGAATTTCCCATCACCTTTGAATTTAGGTATGATTTTTCTTGACCCTTTAGGAAGGTCATGCAAGGGTCATATCAAGCTGAGTGGACCAATTCCTTCACCCCATGGAACTACCATACTTACGGGTTGAACAACTGGGAAATTGGCCTGAGTGGGTAGGACAGTTTTTGCCAAAGTCAAGACTTGACAAGAATTACTCGATGATGGAAGTTTAGGATGAGGAGGAGAAGGAGGTCTACTTAATGATTTAGTTTTATGAGTCCAAGGAAACACTAAGAAATTCATAGATTGCATGAAGTCAAAATCTGGATCTCAAAGACCTTTCTTTCTTGTGCTCCTTGTATACCTCTTGGAAGCCAATTTAGTAGCATTAAAGGATAAGTAGATAGAGTCTCTGAATATTAATAATGATTTTGAGGATTTACAACTCTTTTAACTATTTCTCTCTTTAAGGGCCTTGGTGTAACAACAATTATAGAGCATAAAGGTTCTACAACCCTAACAAAAACAACCTCGGGGTCTTCAACTATTCTTTCCTCTTTGTCTAAAACTATTCGGGCACTTGAAAATATTCCTCGTTGCGTCTGTAGTCCAAAGAAAAATTTATGCAATCTTGAAAGTATATGATCTTGAGGATTTTAGCAATCTAACTGTGGTTGCACAATAGGAATAACATTTTCACGAGGCAAAACCATGCTTCTCAAGATGAGGCAACATTAATACACATTTAAAACTTCTTTCTCTTCATTTCCCCAACGCAGTCACCAAAAATATGTTGCTTAATAGATTTATTCCCTTTTAAAATATGACTATGTGACTCCTATCCCCAGACAAGGGAACAAACTATTAACAACAGTTGGAGAAGTTTCATTTTCTTTGCAACTTTCCTCTAAATTTTAGAGGTACAGCTCCCTCTTATGATATGAACTTGGGATTTTTCTAGGTATGCTTTTAACCAGAAAGAAAGAAAAGCAATCTTGAAAAAATAAAAAATAAAAGAAAAGATGATACTAATCACTCATGATCTTTACAACAAAGTATAAAGATCAATCTCCATATACTTTAAACACAAATCATCCACTAGCATTCATGCAAAGATTTTACTATTGAATGATCTCCAGATATAAGAGATTCAGTAACAACAAAATGCATAATATCTAATACAAATTCACAAGAATGCAAAAAGCCACTCTTCACTACAACACAAAGTATGGATCAAGAACTAATTTTCACAGTATTCAATAAACTATTTAAATATAAACATTGATGGTAGCATCAAATATAGATAAGAACCCTAATCGAAACAACACAAAGTCTCCTCTAAACAAAATTCCATTAAACATTCATAATCTTGCAAAATTATTGTTAATTGAAAGTTAGATCCTTGAGAGCTAAATTTGAACCCCTATCAATTATATCTACCCTCATTAAATAGTCCCACTTTAAACTAATCAAAATAACAACCTCTTAGAGACAACCGATTGAAGAAATTTTAAGCATAACTTCCAAATAAATGGTCTAGTAAGAGCAATATTTTTTGAGCCAAAATTTTAAAATAAACAACCAACTAGAAAACAACAAATCAAATAGCCATACACCCATCTGCTTCTTCATCTTCTAGCTCCACTATATCATCTACTACTTCTTGACCTGTTGTTGTTGTATGCATTACATTTCCAGAAGCTTAGAAAACCATTGCATTTCTGTTGATTGCATACTGAAGGTGGATTGGCAAGGATTCTCATAGAATAGTTCCTATAAATAGATCATTTTATATTTGTTTTTCTTTTAGTCTAAAGTCTTGAAGAGATCACTGTCCCGTCCTACCATCAAATCTCTATTGGGTAGCCTAAAACCTTTAAACCCTTAGGGTTTGACTGCAATAATGGGTTTTGGCCTATCAATCCTTAAATGAACACTCTATCATTATAGGAGATGATAGGCCACTATATCATATATCAGTTCCAAAAGCCATTAAGAGGATACAACAGGGTGAAGAGGATGGAGAACTAACCCTAGGTCTGGCATCTCTATGTAACAGACCGGTTTGATGAGTGCAGTGCGTGAGAATTGAGTGGCAGAGCACTAGAAAGGGGTTTGAATGTGGTAGAAGAGTACTTTGGAGGTTTACATAACACTTCATTATTAGTGATGGTCACCCATTAGGAGAACCAAACTAGTTTGTGGAAGGCGTTCAGTCAAATAGGTCTAATAGCCCTATTAGGTCTGTCATTGCAGTATTGGTTGGGATACTTGCAAGTTGGTCTAGTACCATAAACTGAGATATTGTTGAGAACTCCTAAAAGGGTATCTGAAAATATAATTTGTTTGCCTAGATCCTCAGGGTGTCGAAAGTTATCACCTGATTCCTTCAAATGGAGGCCTAATTGTAACCGGTTATATTTGTGGGCAAGTGAGTCAAAATTGATGTTCCGTTGGACCTAAACCATGAAATCCTATTTCATTTGTGTTAAGGTGTTGTGAGAACACCCCTCCAGGGATTGTTGTATTGAATTGTTCAAGTGATTCATTCAAACCCTAAAGCCTAGTAGTAGCCCACTCATGTATGCAAGGGTGTGGGTAGTCACACAAGAGCTTGAGAAGTGTATTTGTTTGTAAGTGGACATAGTGGAGCCTTTGGGTCTTCCAAGGTGTTTTTTGGTGTAATTGAACCATTGCTTGACTTGGTGTTGTGTCAGGATCTTTGGAATTAGGGATTTTGGTTGAGTTTGTGAGCCTTAGAGGTTGGTTGGTTCAAAGTTATCCTTTCAGTTTGTTGTCTCCTCATCATATTGGTATCAGAGTAGGATTTTTAAGATCACTTGGGTGGTGTGGTCTTAGTGTATGTTAGAGGAAGATATTGAAATAAGGGTTGACAAAATGCCTCCTAAGAGTATGTCACAAGATGCGGTGAAGAAGTTGATTGAATAGATGCTTGAGTCCAAGCTTCAAGAATTGAAAAAGACTAAGGATAAGGAAGATGGAAGTGACACTAATGAAGAAGGGGATAAATAAGATGGGGAATCCTCAAAAAGGGTAGAGGAGATACCTATATATTAGAGGGCATTTGTAGATGCCTTGAGGTTAGTCCATAGGGACACCATTCATGGGTTGCCTATATATAGTGGAAGTATGGAAGCAGAAGAGGTGATAGACTAGATTGAGGCATTAACCAGTCATTTTGAGTACAAATAAATCCCTAAAGATAAGAGAGTTAAGTTGGAAAAAGAAAGGTTGAAGGGGTCTTCTCTTACATGGTGGAACTATGTACAAGGGGAGAGAGTTAAGGAGGGAATGAGTATGATAACCTCCTGGGAGAGGATGAAGGATAAATTCAAGGTGCAATTCATGCCCATTGACTATGAAGTGCAGATGTACAAAAAATTTCATAACCTCACATAGAGAGACCTTGATGTGAATGCATATACGGAGGAGTTTCATAAACTCGGTCTCAAATCAAAGAGACAAGAAGAGGAGTTAGAGAAAGTGGTCAGGTACTTGAACGGCCTAAGTATGAACATCCAAGATGAGATCAATATCTTCACACCAAAGACAATGAATAAGTTTTTTCAATTGGCCCTAAGGGTAGAAGAGAAACTAAAAAGAAGAAGTGAGTAGGGTAATAGAGGTAAAGGAGGGATAATTTTCAGAGGCAGAGGCAGTTTTGGAGGAAGAAGTCCTAACCAAAGTTCTAGTGGTGAGTCTAGCCAAGGAGAGAAAGGTGAGGACTCAAGTAGAAGAGGAGGATACCATGGAAGAATACCTGATGGAAGAGGTGGGACAAATGGATCAAGGAGAGAATCCAAGTTCTCCAATATGAGATGCTATAACTATAATCGGATGGGGCACCCAGCTTACAAGTGTCCAGAGAAGGCCTCAACTTCTCATGGTGGTGAGAGGAGATCCACTTTGACTCAAGAGGACATTGTTACTACTTATCAAATTGCCATTAGTTTTATATACAAAGTCATTCTAGATACTCTAGTCGATTACCACTACTGAAATATTTAGTCGGTATGCACAGTCTAGTTGGTTACAGAAGAAAGCAGTCACAGAACGTAGTATACACCGAGCTGTCTACCAAGTGTCATTTCATGTCTACCAAGCAGTAAAGATAATACACTAAGTTGATATACACCGAGTGAAACATGTTACCAGATTCATTGAACCTGGACACACATATGAAAATGTGTTACAAGATCGAGGCACATAGAACCGTTATCACATTGGAAATTGCACATATAGATTTTGTATAATTTTGAGGTCATCTAACCAATGAAATATTTTGCATGGTTATTCATTCGAGAAATCATGTTTGTAAGATTGAAGCAATGAATCAGACCACCAACATAAGAAATCCATTTATACAACATGAATTTAGGGTTAGAGATATATGTGAATGAGAGAAATGTGTGTGCATATGTGTATGAAGCAAGACTTATGTGATACATGAGAAATCATAGAGTATTATGACTGTTATAGAGACACAGAGGTCACTGAGAAGGTTTTTAGAGAACAGTCAAAGAATAGAGTAAACAGAAGGGTTTACCGAGTTACTTTATGAGTTACCGAGGTATGCTATAGGCAAGGTAATCTTATTTTGAGCACATAGAATCTGCTATAGCATTTCAGATGTAAAGTTGTAGATATTTGTAAAGTCTTATTTTAATATTTTGAAGTTGCAAGAGAAACCTTTAACAGGGTAAAAGACTCTAATCAAGTCTATAAATTGTAAATCCTCTAACCAGGTGCAACATTTATATAGTGTTGTAAAATCCTTTAGCAAGGTAGATCTAATAGATCTTGTTACTCCTAATAGGGTAAGCTATCAGAAATAGCTAAATGTAGCTCTAACCGAGCACTCTTTATTATTGCAGTAGTGAATTTGTGGGTGTCATCCCCACCGCAGTTTTTCTCTCTAACCAAGAGTTTCTGCGTAACCAAAATATATGTGTTATGGAGTGAATCATGTATGATTGTTACTCATTTGTTTTAGCTTTATGTTATGTTACAACAGTTTTTGGTTTATGCATAACAGTAAAGATATTGTTGATAAAAGGATTTGAAGTACTGATTCACCCCTCCCCTCTCAGTACATTAGCTTTCCATATTGGGCCTAACAATTGGTATCAGAGCTTGAATCTTGGAAAAGGGTTTAACTGCCTAAAGAAAAAGATCTTACCAATGGAAGGCTACAAACAATCTCGGAGGATTGTGTATCTACAAGAAGAATTGGATCATGCTAATCAAGTGATTGCAGACATGCAAAGGCAAATGCAAAAATCTCTGAAAGTGAGAAGAAGATTATCTAATGATTTGCAGGACTCTCAAGAGTTAGTGGAACAAATTGAGACATCATCTGAGAACAATATGTCTAAAGAGACTGAAGAAATGATTGGACAATTGAAAGAAAAGAACAAAGCACTGGCTAATCAACTAAAAGCAATGAAAAGAGAACATGAACATTTCAGTACATAGATGACTGAAAATCTTGATGCATTGAGGACAACCGAGGACAAAGTAAGAGATCTAGAAAGAGAGAAACAACAACTTGAAGCTTTAGTATCTGACAAGGATGATGAAATCATAAGGTTGACTAGGATTCAATAAAATATGACAGATCAACTAGGTTATGCACATCATAAAGCAAATCTAAAAGATGATGAGAATCAAGCATTGAAACTTGAAGTATCAAGGTTGAGAAATGAACTTGAAACAGAGAAGAAATCCAAGGAAACACTGAAGAAGAGTTATGAAGCATCAAAGATGTTGGATGAGCAATTGAATACAAGATGACCCTACAAAGAAGGAGGAATCAATTACAAAGGAAAAGACTCTACCGAGAAGGGAATCTGCACTACTGAGAGAGGAGAATCATCAAAGCAAGTTGGAAAAAGGAAAAACATCAAAAGGAAGAAGCCTATTTGCTACTACTATGGAAATCAAGGTCATACTGCCAACATGTGTCAAACCTAAAAAGGTAAGCAACTGAATGCCACTAAGACCAATGGTTATTGTTACAATTGCAATAAATTTGGTCACACATCTAATCAATGTAGGAAAAAGTCTGTTAACAATTATCAGAAGGCAAAATTCAAAGGGTTTTGTAAAAACTGCAATAGATATGGACATAGTACCGAGAAGTGTTGGTTTAAGCAAAAGAACCACATGTGGTCTGCACACTGAGCAAATACTAGAGGTTACCGAACTCACACAGATCCTTACCGACAATATTCTGCAGTACCATGGGATTACAATACAAGGATATGGTGTGAATGTTGTGGAAGATATGGACATATAAGTGCCAACTACTTTATAAGGTTTGGAATGAATAACTGAAGATCATGAAGAAATCCTGCTATGGCATATTTTCATTGTCACAAAGTTGGACACTTGGCTGGAGATTGCAGAGATCAACCTAGAGGAGACACTGAGGAAATACAAGAGAAATTAAAGATGATTTGGAGAAAGAAGGAAATTGTGTCAAATAAAGAAAGAACCTTACCTACCGAGTTAGGTGCACTTATTCCAAACTAATCAGTATAGGTATGAAGGGACTGCATTCTCTCAAAAGGTTAAATCTTAACAATTCCTATTTTATTATGTACTTAAGTCAAAATCTACATAGTTAAAGATGTATTAGTAAGTTTGAAATTCTATCAAAGTCTTTTGGAGAACTTTACAGGAAATCTGTCAAGTCGATGAATTCAGGAAGCCTGTCAAGTTGGTATATGAAGGAAATTTGGTTACTCGGTTAAAGCACAAAAAAAGGGAAACAAAGTTAAGTGAACTGAGTGCATTTAATGTCTTTGACCTAACTTGCACGGAGCTCGATAAGGTATTTTTGAGTACTTAAAGGTTTTTCGCGGTCATTTTCATTCACCAAGTTTTTCGAGAAGCAGAGAAGAGCGAATCAAGGCGATCAAACCATCTTCAAAGCAAAATCTAAGGTATTTACATCGAATCTCATCACATTGCTAAGCTGGTTTACCGAACTCATTAAGTTGTTATTATCTACTGAGTGTGAAGCGTCTGCCGTTTGTTAAGTTCTCAAACCCCAAGGTTCTTGTGTCAATTTTTATCTGAAATCAAAATGACACCTAAGATCCAAGACCCCATTGTTGTCAAGAATGTAGAGAAGCCCTCACTAAAATACTCTTTGACTCCCAAAATTGCATCTGAACTCGATGACAAAACTGCCTTTTCACTCATCCCGGATTGAGTCTTGTTAGTCAAGGATGTGAGATTCTTCACAAAATGTCGTGTTGAAGAACTTAGTCATGTTGAGATCAAAGATGCATATGATGAAATGTGCACAGATGGTAAAATGGATAGCAAGTATGAGCATATCAAAATCAAGGGATTGACTGAAGCCCTAACCTATCCCCGTGTGTTCAAACCCCAGTGGGTCAAGTTTGTACTAAGCCAAGTGCATGATGATTTCATGTGGCTACAAGAGCAACTATTTAAGATCACTAAAGAAAGTATTCATCTAATCACTGGTTATCCTATCTATGATCATGCCCGAGCACAGAAAATGATATCACAGAAGGAATTGATCAGCTTGACTAGAGTAGAATCTAATTGAAGAGGTCTGAAGTTGAACAATGTCACTAATCCTGAACTCAAATTTGCCATTAGAGTAATTGGTTACTGTTTCTTCCAATCGGAAAGGTAAAACAGTGTACCCTATGCAACAGTGGACTTTGCATACAAAATTGTTAAGAAAGGCATGAAAATTGACTTGTGTGAAGTATTGTTGAAGAACTTGTTTGAAAATATAAACACAATCAGGAAGCCGAAGAAGAACAACTCAGCCAATACTCTAAAATTTGGATCACTACTTGTATGTATGTTTTTCTACTTTGAGAAGTTTTTTCCAACAGTCGGTAAAGTTGTTTGGGAACTACACCGACCAATCACCCATCAGATCAATGACTTCATCAAGAAGTTAGGTGATAACTTTAATGATATAATGGATGATTACTTCAGCAAGTTCCAAGAGAAAATGCATAACAGGTATCAGATTCCACCACAGCTGGTAGAAAAATACAAAGATGAATGTTTTGAAGTCGACACCGATTACTGTTATGTGAATGTTGTGGAACTGAGGACTCAATCTTTGTCACCTATGGGTTACGAGATTGATTTTGATATCACACAATAGCAAATCGATGCATTTCTGACACTACCAAGGCATGCTACTGAGATGAGGTATGGAACCTATGAAGAGGTGAAAGAAAAAGTAAAGATGAGCATTGTAGTACCCAAAGCTACAAGGAAGGCATCAAAGATGATTAAGGCATTAACTGAGAAATTCGGAGAAGAGTCTTCCTCCACACCTATCAAAGGAGTTCTAGCCATCACCGAAGATGAGACAGAAGCCCAAGAAGCAGCCATAACACTTAGCACTGAATTGCCTAAGGGAAAAGTGTTGAAGAGAAAGAAACAGGACACTTCAGTGGCCCTACCAACAAAGAGACCTAACACAAGGGCATCTGTTGCATCACCGAGTAAGAAACAAAAGATTGTTGCCATTCCTAAGGTAACTAGAACTTACAAGAAATCTACTCGAAGACTCATTTTGCCAAAAGAGTCGAGTGATACCGAATCTGAAGATGCAAGTAAATTTCAGATTGTGAAAAGCAAGAAGGTAGGTGTACATAGTATAGAAAAGTTTTGTAAAAATCTGAAGGAATATGGTGGATTTGGTGGATTCAGATTTGTCAAATATGAATCCAGATCTGTTGATGAAAAGAGGCAAATTGAAGAAGTTGTCATTTGCACACTTCTAAAATTCTGAGTGGTCCCATTAGAAGTATGTAATTCTATTCCTAAGGAATTATATTCACATATTGAAACCAGATGGCAATATGCCCTAGACTCAGAGAAACAAATCAGAGAAAGAAGTCTGGTGCATCTCTTTCCTGATATGTCAGTTGATGAAATAAAAGAACATCTGACAAACAGCCAAACACAATTTACAGTAAAACAAAAGGCCTTGAAATTGATGAATGACCTATATATAGAAGTGGAGAAGGAAACAAAAGCGTAATGGAAGGACATCTTTCGAAGAAAGAATGCTGGTGAACAATCTACAGTGGAAATAGTTGATGTCACCGACCAAGAGCCTGATGTCACCGAGCAAGACCCTACTGACACCATTCAAATAGATGAAGATATCATGGATGTAGAGGCACCTGAACAAGAAACGATAGAAGGCAATGCTTATGCAAAACTTGTCTCCAGTGAATCTGTTTTGGAACAAGTTCAGCCTTACCCACCGATCAATCAACCTGCTACAACCGAAGCTCCTCAGGATACAGGTGAAGGCACCGAAGGTCAAAAGTCTACAGCAGAAGGTACTTCACAAGAACAAACCTCTCAAGCACCTTCTAGCACGGAAAATGTTATAGCTGAGACACCAAGCACCGAGACACCGAAGGAAACTACCAAGGCTAAAGAAACTGACAAAAGTGTTATCTCTACCGAGCAACCTACCGAGGGTCCTCAAGCCTCTCAAGCTATTGTAGTGGTTCACCTGGTGAAAGGTAAAGAAAAGAAATTGAAAAAGCATAGTTTCAAAATAGATTTATCGAAACCGATAGTGTTGCCCAATGTAGACATCTCCAAATTGAAAGGGCAAGCACTCACTGAATTCGGTGAACTGTGCAAAGCAAAGGCCAAATAGGAGAAGCAACTGGCCATACAAAAGAAGAATAAAGTACTTTAGAAGGTAAAGACCTTACTATCAGATATGCTACCTTCAACTACAGTATCAACCGATGCAGCCATCCATATTCAATTGGATGAACTCCTAAATCAGATTGAGACATCTGGAGTAGATGCATCCGAATACTTGAGCAAACTAAAAGACAAGGAGCTAACTGCTAAAATGATAGAGGAAGTACAGAAATCCATTGTTGTTGGCAAGGTAAAACTTGTCAAATTTATTGCTAAGTTGTCCCCTCAACTCAAGCACATTCTTTCATTATTTCAGAAACTCTGCACATTTTCTTTATTCCTTAAGGACATTAAGAATAAAATAGAAGCAACTGAGAAAGAGATCATCAATCTCTCAAATAAGTTGACCCCCGAGCCCAATTCAGTTCAGAATTTTTATACTAAGCTACAACAACTCATGGCTCAACAATTGGAACTGAGGAATGAAGAACACAAGATCAGGATGGACATAATGACACTTCAAACATTATTCCTTCCCCATCTTTCATCCGTTCAAGAACAGCTAAACTGAGCCACTTACCTCTCTACTACACAAGAGGGAAGCACTTAAGATGGCTTAATTTCATTATTGGCTGATATTAATGCACATAATTCTTTAATGGACAGTGTAAAGGATGCACTTTCTGTCACTCTCACCAAAGCCAGGACAAAGTACAAATCCATTTTTGATCGGTTGCCACCTCCAAATGGTAACTAAATTTTGATGTTTTTCAAAAAGGGGGAGTATATCATCAAGAGTATATATAGCATCAAAGTACACAGGGGGAATGTATACTATTTGTTAAATTCTGTGAGAAGCAAGAATTGAGCCAGGATCTGATGTCGGTCATAGATCACATGCAACTCCAAGCAACGGATGATCGAAGATCAAAATAGCTGAATGAAGATAAATCTGATATGAGAGAAAAATAGAGATAAAGAAGAGAATTTAAAGAAGACTCTCACCGAGCTATCACTTCCCTTGTGAAGGTGAGAGTATATTGCTTATTATATAGAAAAATAATAGCATATACAACCAAGAGGTGCATTAACTCCCACCTCCATAAAAAGTGGGAGGTTTTACCTACTACCCCATAAAAGGTGGGAGGTTTTTACCTACTTGGTAAATGCCAAAACATGTGGCATAACCTCCTTACATGAAAACAAAAAAGGAGTTATAAGAGGTGGCACATAAGGCCAAAAGAGGGTGAGAAACCCAACTACCCCATAACCCACTTAGGAAATGACAAAATAGTGGTTATGAGAGGTGGCACAACAAGCCAAAAGAGGGTGTGTAACTCAACTACCCATGTGAGGTGGAGAGTTACACATGTAGCTAATGTATTCCACCACGTGTCCTCATATTAACCACACCTAATAACCTAAGCAAGCTTAATAATATATGTGTAGGAAAAATAAATACCCCCTAACATAAGGAAAATAAAAAAACCTACACTAACAGTATTCAAAGTATCAAACAACCGGAGTATAGTATACAAGGGGAGTATACTGAGCAGAATGAGCAGAATAAGAAGAGTATCCAAGAGCAGTGAACCGAGAAATGAACAGAGGAAAGAACAGTGATTACAGAGCATTGATCACCGAGCACACATAATCAGAGTTTTGTAAAGCATATTAATAAGGGGAGTATATTTGATTAAACTATTTCATTGACTAATGTATATACTATATGTTTAGTCAAATTTTGTAAAGTATACAAATTTTTGAGTAATGACTTTGAAAGTAGTTTTGTCAAACATCTCAACTAATGTCAAAAGGGGAGATTGTTACTACTTATCAAATTGCCATTAGTTTTATATACAAAGTCATTCTAGATACTCTAGTCGGTTACCACTACTGAAATATTTAGTTGGTATGAACAGTCTAGTCGGTTGCAGAAGAAAGCAGTCACAGAACGCAGTATACATCGAGCTGTCTACTGAGTGTTATTTCATGTCTACCAAGCAGTAAAGATAATACACCGAGTTGATATACACTGAGTGAAACGTGTTACTAGATTCATTGAACCTGGACACACATATGAAAACATGTTACAAGATCGAGGCACATAGAACCGTTATCACATTGGAAATTGCACATATAGATTTTGTATAATTTTGAGGTCATCTAACCAATGAAATATTTTGCATGGTTATTCATTCAAGAAATCATGTTTGTAAGATCGAAGCAATGAATCAGACCACCGACATAAGAAATCCATTTATACAGCATGAATTTAGGGTTAGAGATATATGTGAATGAGAGAAATGTGTGTGCATATGTGTATGAAGCAAGACTTATGTGATACATGAGAAATCACAGAGTATTATGACTATTACAAAGACACAGAGGTCATCGAGAAGGTTTTTAGAGAACAGTCAAAGAACAAAGTAAACAGAAGGGTTTACCGAGTTACTTTATGAGTTACTGAGGTATGCTATAGGCAAGGTAATCTTATTTTGAGCACATAGAATCTGATACAGCATTTCAGATGTAAAGTTACAGATATTTGTAAAGTCTTATTGTAATATTTTGAAGTTGTAAGAGAAACCTTTAACAGTGTAAAAGACTCTAATCAAGTCTATAAATCGTAAATCCTCTAACCAGGTGCAGCATTTATATAGTGTTGTAAAATCCAAGGTAGATCTAATAGATCTTGTTACTCCTAACAGGGTAAGCTATCAGAAATAGCTAAATGTAGCTCTAATCGAGCACTCTTTATTATTGCAGTAGTGAAGTTGTGGGTGCCATCCCCACCGCAGTTTTTCTCTCTAACCAAGAGTTTTTGCATAACCAAAATATATGTGTTATGGAGTGAATCATGTATGATTGTTACTCATTTGTTTTAGCTTTATGTTATGTTACAACAGTTTTTGGTTTATGCATAATAGTAAAGATATTGTTGATAAAAGGATTTGAAGTACTGATTCACCCCTCCCCTCTCAATACATTAGCTTTCCATATTGGGCCTAACAAACACTGCTCAAGGAATCAGTGAAGACTGAGCCACCCCAAAGAAAGGCTTTGTTTAGAGTCAACTACAAGATTCAAGGTAAGGTTTGTAAAGTTGTCATAGATTCAGGGTCTCCTGATAACATTGTATCTTTGGAAGCAATAAACAAGTTGAACTTGGACAAGATACCCCATATTTATCCGTATAGGGTCATTTGGTTGAACAAAGGGCAACACATACTCATCAATGAACACGCATGGGTAGAGTTTAGTATTAGGGGGTATAAGGATAAAATTTTGTGTGGCATCCTTCCAATGGATGCTTGACATATTTTTCTTGGTAGACCATGGCAGTTTGATAGAAAGGCGCATCATGATGGAGAAAAGAATGCTTACTCTTTCCAAAAGGATGGTGTGACTTTTAGGATACAGTTAGTGGTAGAAGGGGATCCACAGCATGTAGGATCTAGTGTGATGATGGTAGGGGAAAAATAATTCCTTGATACACTAAAGGAGGAAGGTGGAGTAGGTTTTGTTTTGATTGTGAAGCCTAAGGAAGAAAGGAAGAAGGGTGTGAGTGAGGTAGGACCTAAGGAGGTTAGGGAGCTACTAGAGAGGTACAAAGGAGTGGTTGCAGAAGACATATCAGACTCCCTGCCACCTATCAGAGATATTAGTCATCAGATTGACCTCATACCAGGAGCAATACTTCCTAACAAGGCAACATATAAAATGACCCCACAAGAAAATGAAGAGATAGCTATGAAAATTCAAGAACTCCCAGATAAAGGGTTGGTGAGGAAGAGCCTTATCCATTGTGCAGTGCCTACTATTTTATCCCCAAATAAGGATGGGAAATAGAGGATTTGTACTAATTCTAGGGCTATCAAGAGGATAACAATCAGATATAGGTTTCCTATTCCAAGGATAGAGGACCTAATGGATTGTTTAGGGGGAGCTACCTATTTCTCCAAGATTGACCTCAAGAGTGGGTACCATCAGATGAGGATAAGAGAGGGGGATGAATGGAAGATTGCATTTAAAACCAATGAAGGGTTGTATGAGTGGCTTGTGATGCATTTTGGTCTTTCAAATGCCCCTAGCACCTTTATGAGACTAATGAATGAATTGTTGTAGGATTTTATAGGGAAATTTGTGGTAGTCTACCTTGATGACATATTAGTATTTAGTAAGAGCAAGGAGAAGAACTTGAAACACTTGACGGTAGTCTTGAAATGGTTGTAGGAGAAGAAGTTGATGATAAAGCTAGAAAAGTGTGACTTCATGAAGCAAGAGTTTGTGTACTTAGGCTTTGTCATTTCTAAGGGTGACTTGAAGATGGATTCCTCCAAGGTAGAGGCTATTTTGAACTGGCCTTCACCTAAGAGGTAAGAAGTTTTCATGGTTTGGCAACATTTTATAGGAAATTCATTAGAAATTACAGTGATATCTGTGAACCTATATTAGAAACCATCAAGGGTGGTGGTAAGGTGAAGTTTGTGTGGACCAAAGAAGCAAATAGGATTTTTGAGTGTTTAAAACAGAAAGTTGCCAAGTACCCAATCCCAGTATTGCCTAATTTCAGTAAGGTCTTCACCATTGAATGTGATGCAAGTGGATTGGCTATAGGAGTAGTATTGAGACAAGAAGGGAGACCGGTGGCCTTTTTTAGTGAAAAAATAAATGAAGCAAAAAGGAAATATTCCTCATATGATTTAGAGTTGTATGCCATGGTACAAGCTCTGAAAAAGTGGAGGCATTACTTACTTCCTAAGGAGTTTTTTGTGTATATTCACAATCATGTTCTTAGTTTTTTGAATGGATAGGAGAAGCTCAGTCATAGGCATATGAAATGGGTTGAAATTATTCAAGCATACACCTTCATCATCAAGCACAAGAAAGGGGTAGCCAATAAGGTTGCAGATGCTCTAAGTAGGAGGGTGTTGATTGTACAAGAAGTGCAGTTGCAGAGTATGGGTGTTGAAGCACTTAAAGGATTGTATATTTCAAGGAAATATATGAGGTATGCTATGAGTTTGCAAATGCTTTTCATGGAGAGTTTTCTAACTACACCTTGTAGGATGGTCTTTTGTTCAAGGGGTGTCAGTTATGTATCCCTAGGTGTTCGATGAGGGATAATGTATTAAAGAAGAAACATAGTGGTGGTTTAGGAGGTCACTTTAGGCTAAATAAGACTTTGGACCTAGTTAGGATATTTTACTTTTGGCCAAAGATGCGGACTGATATCAGAAAGTTTGTGGAGGGTTGTATTGTGTGTCAGAGAGAAAAGGGGGTATCAACCAATGCAAGGTTGTACCAACCTTTTCCTATACCAAGTAGACAATGGGAAAGTTTCAGTATGGACTTTGTGATGGGATTACCCAAGAAAAAGATAGGTCATGATAGTGTGTTTGTTGTGGTAGACAAGTTTAGTAAGATGCTTCACTTTATTCCTTTTAAAACCACAAATGATGCTAGCTATATTGCAAGATTGTTTTTAAGAGACAAACAAGTTTGTATGGAATTTTTGGAGAACCTTGTGGAAAAGGTTGGGTACAAATTTGTCTTTTATCTCAGCCTATCACCCTTAGACTGATGGCCAAATTGAGGTTGTGAATAGGTCATTGGTAAATCTTCTTAAGTGTTTGACAAAGGATCATGGAAGTAGTTGGGATGTGGTGATACCTCAGGCAGAGTATGCCTATAATGATTCAACAAATAGAAGTACAAGTCTGAGTCCTTTTGAGATTATGTATGGTAGTCATCCAAGAGGATTTTTTGAATTAAGAGATGTACAGGGATTGGACAAGAGGAGTGGACATGCTGATGAATTTTCAGAGGCTATGAAAGAGGTGCACCAACAAGTTAGAGATACCTTACAATAGAACATTCAAAAGGTTAAATAAAGAGTGGATTAGAGAAGCTGAGATATGCAGTACCAAGTGGGTGACATGGTCATGGTTCATCTTAGCAAGGACAGGTTGCCCAAGGGAATCCATAGCAAGTTGATGATGATAAGGATTGGACCTTGTAAATTTTTGGATAAATATGGTCCTAATGCTTAAAAAATTGAACTCCCTGACGATATTTCTATTTCACCTATATTTAATGTGTTTTATCTAATATTATATAGGAGTCCTACTGCAAGAGAATGTGCAAGTGAATCTATTCAGGAAACTGAAGAATGGAGCACTTACCACCTAAGGAGCCACCTACAATGGAGTTCATTTTGGATAGAAGGGAAGCCAAGAAAACAAGACACAAGACCTATTTTCAACACTTAGTTAAATGGCATGGACTTCTTGACTCAGAAGCTAGCTGGATACTGGAGGAAGATATCAAAAATCAGGGTGGTGATTTGCAGAAGTTGGTCTCTAAGAGGACTTGAGATAAATTTCACCCGGGGAGTATGGTGCAAGAGAACCTACCTATGAAGACATGAACCAAGAACAAGATGATTTTCTATTATCCTAGAAGGAATGTAATAAGACCCTATGGGTCCTTTTTTAATTCAATGTCCCAGGAGTGTGACAAGTTTGTCCATGTTTGGGTCAAATTGTCATCTAGGGTCTGGTAGAGAAAATTGAGTCAATAAGGGTCACAATGGTCTAAAATGAGGGATCAAGTGACCACATGTCTATTTGAGTCATTTTTGATGTTTTATAATCAAATGTAATCATTTTGGGGGACTATGATAGTCTAGAGTATAATTTGGTTGAATTGTGCAAAAGTTGTCATATTGTCAATTTGTTATCATGACAATTTTGCAATTTTTTGTAAGTTGTGATTCTCCAATGATCAATTCAGCTTGAAAAATAGTTGGAGGAGGTTGTGGTCATTTGGGAGATACCTTTAAAGGCCCCAAAAACTTAAGGATGTAAGTGGGTTGATTTGGAAAGGAAAGTTGAAGCATCAAGAACTGTTGGAAACTCAGAAAACCATCTAATTTATGTTGATTGCATACTAAAGGTGGATTGGCAAGAATGCTCATGGAATAGTTCCTATAACTAGATCATTTTATCTTTTTATTTTATTTTAGTGTGAAGTCTTGAAGTGATTGTTGCCCCGTTCTACAAGCAAATCTCTACTGGGTAGCCTAAAACATTTAAACTCCTAGGGTTTGACTGCAATAATGGGTTTTGGCCTATCAATCCTTAACTAAACACTCGGTCATTATAGGAGATGATAGACCACTATATCATATGTTAGTTCCAAAATCCATTAAGAGGATACAACAGGGTGAAGAGGATGGAGAACTAACCCTAGGTCTGGCATCTATATGTAACAGACCAGTTTGATGAGTGCAATGCGTGAGAATTGAGTGGTAGAGCACTGGAAAGGGGTTTCAATGTGGTTAAAGAGTACTTTGGAGATTTACATAACATTTCATGATTAGTGGTGGTCACCCATTAGGAGAGCTAAACCATTTTGTGGAAGGCATTCAGTCAAATAGGTCTAATAGCCCTATTAGGTCTGTCAGTGCAGTATTGGTTGGGATATCTACAAGTTGGTCCGGTATTGAAAAATGAGATATTGTTGAGAATTCCCAAAAAGGTATCTGAAAATATAATTTATTTTCCTATATCCTTGGGGTGTCAAAATTTATCACCCGATTCCTTCAAATGGAGGCCTAATTGCTTTGTGGGCAAGTGAGTCAAAATTGATGTTCCGATGGACCTAAACCATGAAATCTTGTTTCATTTGTGTTAAGATGTTGTGAGAAAACCCCTCCAAGGATATTTGTATTGAATTGGTGTTGGTGGTACATATAAAAATTTCCATTTTATATGTTGCCTTATTGAGTCATGTCCCTAACTGGTCCTTTGGTCACATTGTGTGCTTTGAATTCTCCATGTAATCTAGTCTTCGCTATTTTCTTTAAGTTTCACTGTGTCAAACTTGAACCTTGAACTTGAACCTTTTTGGGTCAAGGTTCAAAGTTCAATGAGCATCGTATTAAAAGTTTGTTTTCCCGCACAGCCTTATAAGTCTTCTTTAGTTTTTGTCAGTGTTTAGCATTGGTTGAACCTTGAACTTGAACCTTTTTGGTTCCAGGTTCAAAGTTTAATATTTGTCATGTTTATATTTTTGCATTGCGGTTGTTCCTCAAGGTTCAAAGTTTGATGTTTGATTTCTTGGGAATCATGTGACTTTTCATGAGGTGGCGACGCAGATTTTAAGTTATGGTTGACGGCGGCAGAAAAAGGGAATTTTTCATTCTTAATAATTTGAAAGTTGTCATTTATAGCAAGTATTGTGTGGGAATCCGTGTTTTCAGATATGAAGTGACTTGTTATTAAATGCATGCTCATTTGCGATCATTTCAGAGTGATGTCGCATGAGTGAAGAGTAATGATGATAATTTGTGGTAATCATGGGTAAGATTTTCTCAACTATTTTAAATTGAGAAGTTGTCTTGTCAAGATTATAATTAGTGAATAAGTTTTAAGAAGAGTTTTTGGAGCAGGAGGAAAATAGACTGCGACTGGGGTTTTGCAGATGACAGAGGAAGGTATGTTCAATGACTTTCCTAATTGCTATAGTTTTTAAAAGATCTGGGTATAGCTGCTTGTTTCCGTTTTACCTATTTTCTTCTTTGTCTGGGTTGATTGGGGAAAGATTACGGGTTAAGCATGAGGCCTACTTTGCCTAAATTAATGAACTCTTCTTCCCTTGTAAGTTCCTTATTAGAGCTGGCTGATATAGCTCTAGTTCAATTAGATTTAGATGTTTTCTTAGAAAGAGTAAGGAACCCAGTTGTTGATTCTATGATGAAAGACATTGCACAAAGTGGTTTATTGGAAGCGGTCACATTTTCCATAGTTGCCCCTTGTCCGAAGTTGGTTTTAGAGTGTATGAATCACTATGATAAAGTTAACAGATGCATCTGGAAAAATAATGGAGAGGTCTTGTTGTCTATTGATAGAGAAATAGTAATGGCTACCATGGGTATCCCACATCGGGAACCCTATGAGGATTGGACTATTGGTAAGTCTTATGGGGTTTATTCTGAGAAAAAATAGTATTACAGAACCATTATTGCACAAAATTGGCTTTTGAAGTTTCAAAAGGGCAGTTCAAGGTTGCCAAGGTCCTTAACCTGAGAGCATTTAATTCCTGGAATTAGGGATTTGGTAATAATGTTGAGCAGAGTTAGGGGAAATTCACACTCCTTCTATTGGGAAGACTGGATGTATTTCTTCATCTAGGTCACTCTCGACAAAAACCGGTTCATTGATTGGGGTACCGTTATTGCAGAAAGGTTGCATGAGGGTTTGAGCAATTACCTTGGGATGTCAAATTTCTATATGTCTTCATATCTATTATATATGCTAGCTTGTGTGAGGGAGTGGCCTGGCCTGTTCCATGCAAAATGGGTTCAAGGTATAAAGATTTATGAATACCACCCCCATTTGACCCAAAAAGGACATGTTGATAATTACCTTCATTGGAATGACATTTTTGTTGGGAGGTTGACTTTTGAGTTACAAGATAATTTGCACAGAAGAATGTCAGTAGAAGTGGTTGAACTAATCAACATCTATGGTAGCTTCTTTACTCAATTTAATCACTTCACTTACATAAGGGTTGGAGGTTTTAAAGGTGAACCCTTTAGGATACCTAGATATGTTTCAGACTCCTATGTTTTGATTGAAGTTTCCAGGCAGTTAGCCTATGTTGTAGAGGATTATGGTGAAGATTCTGGCACAAGTGGATTTTTTTCTATCGATTTAGGCCATTATAGTTGTAGGTTTGTTTCTGATGCACTAAATCTTGAGTTAGAATTTAAGAGATTTCATTTGAAAACCTTTTTGAAAAGAGATAAATTTGACAGTAAAGGTTTTATTGCTCATTATGTAAAAAAGATAATGCCTGATCAACATGTGCCCCAATTGGAGGATTATTGGGAAGACTGCTCAGATGAGTTTGAAGTGAGAAAAAGGAGTTGGTCCAAGTTAACTCTAAAACAAATTCTTGACATGAAATTGCAAATGGATACCTCTGGTGTCACTATTGATAATGAACATGTACTGGATCCAGAATTCATGAAACGGGTACACAATGAACCCCTTCTAGAAGTTGATTGGAGTAGAAAGATGGAAGATAGCATACATGCACACACTTTCAGTATAATTCATAGAATAAAGAATTGGCTTAGGAGTTACAGGTTTCATCTGGCAAAGGCAACCAATTCGATAAACAAGAATGGAAAAAGGAAGATTGTAAGAAAAACCAATGTTTTAACTAACATCCTTGTTTTTGTTGCAGGAAAGAAGCAAGCTAAGATTAAATAAAAAAAACTTGACTCTAAAGCTGCACATTCCATTGGTGGCTGAGTGACCAAGTCAAGATACAAGAAGAATTTTCAGCCACCTTCCATTCATCTCATTCTTGATTTGGATGCCGAGGAAGTATAGGGAAATATGACAACCCCTGTTTCTGATGCTAACAAGGTCCTAGCTGATTCTAATGTTACTATCCAGGATTCACAGGTGCTTGATGTTTTGTCTAACGCAGATGATGCTACATTGTCACCTTCAGGAGGGCCTACACCCACGCAATCCAAGGATCTGACTATGGCCCCTAAATGGTTTAGTGATTCAATTACCAAGAAAAGAAATGTGGTGCCTATTTCAGTGTCAATGGAAGATGCTATGAGTAAATTTTTGGGAAGAGCCACGAATCCTAAGCGGCTAAAAATGGAGACCTTGATTGGTTTTGATGAAGGCACAAAACATTGGACTACAGACATTGCCAAACCTACATCTAATAAGGATGCTGCCACTGCCTCAGAGGTTGATTATACTATTGAGTGAGTTGATTTGGGGGTAGGAACCAGAGCAGTTGATGTGAAACATTTAGAGACTTCAACCAAAAGGATTATCTCCCGCACTTGGAAGGATGAAAAGGATAAAGAAGAGTTGAAGTAGAGTTTAATGCAAATGGCTCAATACATTCATGCTCTATAGAATAGTCCGCTGCCATTGTCCCAAAGCTCTATTCCCTTTAGTTCAAAATCGCCTGGTAATCAGAAGTTCTTTGATGAGGTTCAATGAAACAAGATGATTGCAGAGATTTTCTCCAAGTGGCTCACATCGATTGTGCATCAAGTAACTAATTATATATCTGATTTAGTTCAAATTTTCAAAGATGCTAATGAAGTTACCAAGGAATTTGATGTTGACTTAATCTCATGGAAAAAAGAAAATACTAAATGGGTGGTGATTTCAAAGCAAATATGCGATATTTAGCGCTATGGCTTGATGAATTTTCTTGTCGAAAGACAAGTGCCAAGGTTAAATGAAGATATAATGTTCACATGCAAAGAAAGCATAGAGTGGCGTAATTAAATCATCGAGCAAGGTCATAGTGAATTTGCCAGTCTACGAGGTGAACTAACAACCATGCAAAAGGATTTGCGCTGCGTAGATGTCCAATTACTTAAGGAGGATAGCCAGAATTTGGAAGATACAACAAAAATGATCAATCAATTTAGTAGCCACATTAAGCAAATTAAAGTGGAGAAATCCTTAGCTGTGGAAGATTTTACAAAGATTTCCAAAGTGGAGTCAATGCTCAAAGTTTTCCTAGATCACTTGGATTCACACAGGGATAAAGTATAGATGGTGAAAAGGAAGAAAGAACTCTAGAAGCAAAGGGTAATACACATCAGCCTGCCACATGTAGTGGTAATTCAGGAGTTCTCGAAGGTTCATCGGGAGTGGAGCGCATCAAAAGTGGTTATGGTGTCCATCCAAAATAACAACCTGAGCAATCCGACTAAAATAGAATCGACGGCATGACTAGCATTGCTGGCAATTGTTTGCCAGTGAGTCTAATTGTCTCTTATTTTCAGTTATGCAGTTAGGGTAGTTTCTCATTAACTCTTTCGAGTTAATTTTACCTTTGGTTAAAACTATTGGTCTAGAGACCTTTTTATAAGCTTTGTAATGACTTTGATTGGGTTCACTAAGTTTTTGAAAAACTATCTCTTTAATTTTAGCTGAAAAACTTTGTGTATGTGGGAGGTTGATGATCATTTATGAGTGAAAATCAAATGACAGTTATCTTTGACTTCAAATCTATGTGTTTGGTGTTTGAAATTTGATTTCTATGAGAATCTATTTCAAGAAAGGATTTGTCATAGCTCTCTATGTATGTAGAAAATTTTAGTGGAATTCATCTTTTAAGCTTTTCATTTTGTTTTAGTGTACATGTGAATTCTGTCGGGTTTATACAAAGAGTTATATATGAATCAATGCTTGCATTCATTTGGTGTTGACTGGTGAATGCAATTACCTTTCTGTGCTTTCTGGTGAAAAGTATAATATTGGTTGTGTGTAATTTGGAGCTGATTGAATATATATTAAAGGGAGTTGTACCTTAATTCAGAGGTTAATCAATATGATGATTTTTCCAACTGTTTGGTGAAATTTGTCTTTCATTTCTTGGGCTAAAGAGTATAAAAATTAAATAAATTGTGAGAGACAAATTTTTTTACCAACAATTGGTCAAGTGGGCCATTCAAACCCTAAAGCCTAGTAGTAGCCCACTCATGTATGCAAGGGTGTGGGTAGTCACACAAGAGCTTGAGAATTGTTAGTTATTTGTAAGTGGACATAGTGGAGCCTTTGAGTTTTTCGAGGTGTTGTTTGGTGTCATTGAAGCATTTATTGACTTGGTGTTGTGTAATGATCTTTGGAATTAAGGATTTTGGTTGAGTTTGTGAGCCTTAGAGGTTGGTTGGTTCAAAGTTATCCTTCCAGTCTATTGCCTCCTCATCACAAGTCTCATTGAAGGTTTGTATTATGAACTACTGAAGCTTTGAGGTGTGATTGGAGTTCATTTATAACATGGTGTTTCCATTATAACATATCTGTCCAAATGGTGATGTTTTTCAGCATCAGAATTTTCAATGATGTTCTAAAATTAAAATATTCTAGGGCAATTTGATAATTTCTCGCATTTCTAGAAGGGGAGAAGCTAATCTACCAGTTTCTTTTCTTGTCCTTTGTAACTCAACCTGGTGAACACTGATCATCTAGTTAAGAGTGTCATAATTCCTCAAGCCATGCTCAATGAATGACAATCCTTTTAAAATTACCTGACTAGCCCAACCATTGACTGCTTTAGCTATGGCTTGTGATCTTTTGACAAGCTCTAACTTATCAAAATCGATAACTTTTGTGATGGATACCCTTGAAGATGAACTAGTGGCAAGATTCTCATCTGACCAAGCATATCGAATGAAGTAAGATCATCCACATATTATGTGAGCTCTTGATTCTTCCTTTCTGCAACTTTAGTTCTCCTAGATAGAACAACAACATAATTATTAGCATGATAGATATCACACTCTATTGTCGCGGGCCCCATGTCAATTCTACTTATATTGAACTCACCTTCTGGGATTTCTTACTAAGTATTGTCCACATTGGGGTTAATAATTTCCAACACATGGTGCTCTATTTGTGGATCCATGATCATCTTGGCCATTTGCCTCACCTTTTTAGGCTTGTGTGTCTCCCCTAACATGCGCATTATTGTATCAACTTTGATTTCAGTGATTGACGAGTATTGTTTCCTATGTTTATCAATCAGCTTCTAGAGCCATGGGGTGGATGGAGTTCTTGTTGGACTTTTGATAGATAGTGTTAATGGCATCATTAGGTGTCAACATGAATGCACCAAAAAGGGGGGTCTGTGGATCTACATCATCAATCAAAGAAATTAGAGGGCTCTATTCTCCCAATTGATGAAGAACTGAGTGTCTTCTTCACTGGAACCGATCTGCAAGGTTGTTCTTTTCTTTTTGAGCAGTGTTATAACACCTGCTTTAAAAGCGAATTTTGTTTTCTGATTCTTTTCAGGTAGATCATTATCTCCACCAGATTGTGAGTCTACTCGAGATGCACTAGTTTCTAATGTTGATTTTCCCACCACCCTTTGAAAATTTTGAGCGGTTGTATTGGTCTCTTTGGGCATTTTTTTTATGATGAAGAACTAGAATGAGTTTTCATTATGTGATCCAACCAAGCTAGAGATCTATCTAGAACCTGGGAAGTTCTGCCTTTGATATCTACTTGTTCTTCCTCTTGTGCCCACTAGAAAGGGAACAAGATAGCATTCTGATATGAACCATCCACCAATTTTGAATCATCTATAACATTTTCTGGGATAGCAGAATTTGGCTCAGAGTTAGCCGCATAAAACCTCTCCTAAAAAGTTCATTCTCGTCAACACAGTCTTCCCAAAAATCTTCTAGCTTGGGTACATGAACACAGTGAGTTGCTCCATAGAAATTCTTTCTAACATAACCCTTTCTATCAAAATGGGTCCTCATATGTAGAGAATGGAAACCAAACTTAGCTAGAAGCTTATCGAAGAACTTTGTAGACATTATTTTTGAAAGAAAAGTGAGACAGGCTCAGAGGGAATGAGTATCCCTTCTTTCTCATTTGAACATATTTTATATTCACAAAACTCATCTGGCGACACAATTCCAAGAAGACAAGGTAATCAGAGGCATACCTAGGTACTTTTAAAGAAAAAATTTCATAATCTCCAATCCTCAAATAAGATAAGCTCAAGAACTGAATATATAGACCACCATAATTTTGGATTAGGGCCTTGACCTCTTATATTGTTTTCTTAGGGTTCCCTTCAATATCTCTGATGACTGTCATGAGGAAAGCATCATGGACGTGAGAGAAATTCCTCATACCTTCTCTCCTCAGTAACTGAGGGAAACAATTATAAGTAGGGGTACCATCTAAGAGATTGCCAAATTGTCTCAAAATCGGCCAAGGCCAAGAAGTTCTCCCGACATCTAATACATAGGAAAGTACAGAGCACAAGTGAAATTATTTCTTATATTTAAACTTAACAAGCTATCCATGGAGGGAAACACATATTAATCTCACCCAACCAAACCAATTTTTATCATCACAGATAGTGAGGACAACTGACACATCCATTCCTCAAATAATTTTGTTCCCAATTGACCAGCCACATAACATAAGAACACAATGATATCAGTGATATCATCTCTAAACAACTTTGTCTTTATCTGGGAAGGTAATCTAGATTTACCAGGTCAAGGATTTTTTAACCAGGCTTAAGAAATAATGTCTAAACACTAGTCTATCTTGTTCTGAAAGAACTCCCATCTTGATTGATAAGACAAATTCACTTCCCCTTCCCTTTCAAGGATGTGCAGTGCAAGAAAGATGTTATCCGTGTCTATTATAGTTGTCAAATTTTGATTTGGACTCCGAATTTCCCAAGAATTAGGATGGTAATGTTGCAGATGGGAAAGAACCAATTATGGGCATGCAATTGTAGAAGGGTAGCCCTCGACATGAGATATAGAAGATTCAATGATATTTTGTGTAATGGGATATTTCTCTAAACTATGCAGCCTCTTCTGAATGTTATGCATTGTAAATGGCCCAATGTCTATGTCTTTGATATTGTCCAATTCACTTTCAATGAGCTGATAGGGTTTGGGTGCTATTAAAGATAGACTCGAAAAGGTTAGGGTTTCTAATAGGCGCTAAAAGCTCAAATTGGTATAGAACAAAAAGAAGCAATGAGGAGAGAATTTGTTCATGAATGCCACATTAATGAGCTTCTCCTATTTTATTAACAATAAAACTGAAAATTTCAACAATTTTAAGTAAAAGGAACTTCTATACTCAATCCTGGTTTTATGCTTTCACCTGAACGCCTCCTCAAATTTTCCAGAATTCTCGAAGCAAATGGAATGAGAAAAGGTGACAGATATATGAAAACCTGGAGCAATTTATTATTTTGTTTTGGTGGTTGTTGTACTACTTTGGGATTTGATACAAAACCTTTTATTAATTGCCTCATTTATTGCCCATTATGGAAAAGCAATTAGCTGACGTCATAGCATGAGTCTTTGACCTTGGAGCTACTACTATCAAAGCATCAGGAAATCATGTTCTTTAGGAATTGTAGAACAACAAAAATGTGTGTGTTGAAAAATTGCTAATGTGTGATTGGCCGACATGTGACTCTTGAGGGACCCACTAATGGAGTACTATTGGGAATCAGAGTATTAGGTGAAACAAGACTTGATAGCAATAGGAACTAGTGAGTTGACTTCCATTAAATAGTGAAAAACTGATAAGACAAGGTGGGGCTCCTTTTGGACGTAACCAAGACTTAACCCTTCAAGGGGAAAAGGCTTCTTGGTTGATTGAGGGTTTTGAGAACTAAATCATGTAATGGACTTCCAGAATGAAGCAAAGTTCACAACATGGGAAAATGACTATGAACCGATGTGTAGGGTGGGTAATAGGAACATCAATATGAAGAAATGTAGAGCATTTTTTAGACCAATCCTGATAGACAACTAGACTACAAACAAACTGCAATTACCAACCACATCAATTGTAACACCAAGGACCTTGAAAGATAGGAGTTTAATGCCCATAGAGCATACATATTATGTTCAAATCTGCAAGTCCATAGCATCTGTTGGCATTATATGAACCAGCATGAAGACATAATGATATTGTATGTTGTCATTGATGTCAATATGGGACATAGTGTGAACCGGCACATGTGATAAGTGAAGAGAGAGGAACCGACATATGTATGAACCGGTTTATATGCCAAAGTGAAGCGGTATATTTGTTTAGGGAAAGTGAAGCGGCATATTTGTTCAAGGTGAACCGGCATGTAGTTATGGGAACTGGCACATGGAAGCATTGTATGACTACCGGTTGGTAGGTAGCTTCCACTTTGGGGTTTCTGGTTGGAGTACCTCAAGTCTGTGTGACTCAATTGGTGATCTTTGTGTGATGAGTTAGCAATATGATGGAGGACAGATCATGTTGCCACGTAAGCTCTATGTGCGTGAAGGATCTTGCATGAAGATGACTATTCCTATCTACCTCGGGAATGTGTGAAGTCTGTCAAATGGTGATAACGCGTGATGGGTTATCAGCCGCCATGAAAACGGTGCATAATGGACATTGGAGAATGTCTTGAGATCAATTCAAGATTGTTGCATTTAATGCAGTATGATTCAATGGTCAGGATCGAACCGTTTGAATTGCTTAACCTAATAGGTTTAGGGTTTAGGGTTTTTGCTACCGACCTGTATGTTTCCTATAAGGTCGATGTTGGGTTTCTTTATGAGGTTGTTGGCAAAAGTTGTGAGTGTGTATCCAAGGAAAGTGATACGTGATTCTTGTCAGACCAAAGGAGAGAAGAGATACCTGCAAAGTGATTGTGTAGAAGGAAAAGAGGAGCCTAAACGGATCTGCATTAGCATTAAGTGTTGTTAATAGATCATTGTAATACCTGTTGATCTCTAACCACTTCAATAGTTGTAAAATCCCCTAACAGGGTTGTCTTAACCGGCTTGATTCAAATCCCTTAACCGGGTAACTCAAGGCTAATGAGTTCTGAGAAGCTAGAGAAGCTTAGGAGATCCTTTCAGCTATTAAGTTCTTGAAATCCTCTAACAAGGTGACCCTACCAGGTTTAACCCTTAACTAGGTGATCCCTAACAGGATCGGTTCCTACCAGAACCTATTGTAATGTCCTTAACCGGACAAGGCTCCTAACAGAGTGGACTTCTAAAGAGTTCAAAAAGAAACTTGTGGGTATTCATTCCCACCGTGGTTTTTCCCAACTGGGTTTCCACGTGAAACAATATATGTGTCATGTGAAATGCTTTTGTCTTGTGATGCTTTGTTTTATCTGTTAAGCACATGAAGGTTCTATGTTTTATGCCTGTCTATAAAACATATTGAACTCACTATTGTGAAGATCTGATGGTTAAGTTTACTTGTTTATGCATGAGAATATAATGATGTTGTAGTATTGAGCTAAGAGGAAAGCTTATTAAGTGACCGGTTCATGACTGATTGAGCTATACTAGATGTTACCGGTTGCACTCTGTTTTACTGGTATCCCTATTTGTCAGTCATTTGGAGTATTTGATGTCAAACCAGTTTTGGACTATATTTGTGTTTGTACTGATTCACCCCCCCCCTCTCAGTACCGGTTTGGTACTAGTGGTTCATCATTGAGAACTAAATCATGTAATGGACTTTCGGAATGAAGCAAAGTTTACAACATGGGAAAATGACTATGAACCGATTTGTAGGGTGGGTAATAGGAACATCAATATGAAGAAATGTAGAGCATTTTTTAGACCAGTCCTGATAGACAACTAGACTACGAACAAACTGAAATTACCAACCACATCAATTGTAACACCAAGGACCTTGAAAGATAGGAGTTTAATGCCCATAGAGCATACATATTATGTTCAAATCTGCAAGCTCATAGCATCAAATGCAGAGGAATGCAAAGCAGTCTTCAAAACTGTCTTCTACATACATTCCTTGAATTACTTATTATGTCAATCTTCCAAGGACCATAATCTCCTAGAATATAATGATGTTGTAGTATTGAGCTAAGAGGAAAGCTTATTAAGTGACCGGTTCATGACTGATTGAGCTATACTAGATGTTACCGGTTGCACTCTGTTTTACTGGTATCCCTATTTGTCAGTCATTTGGAGTATTTGATGTCAAACCAGTTTTGGACTATATTTGTGTTTGTACTGATTCACCCCCCCCCTCTCAGTACCGGTTTGGTACTAGTGGTTCATCATTGAGAACTAAATCATGTAATGGACTTTCGGAATGAAGCAAAGTTTACAACATGGGAAAATGACTATGAACCGATTTGTAGGGTGGGTAATAGGAACATCAATATGAAGAAATGTAGAGCATTTTTTAGACCAGTCCTGATAGACAACTAGACTACGAACAAACTGAAATTACCAACCACATCAATTGTAACACCAAGGACCTTGAAAGATAGGAGTTTAATGCCCATAGAGCATACATATTATGTTCAAATCTGCAAGCTCATAGCATCAAATGCAGAGGAATGCAAAGCAGTCTTCAAAACTGTCTTCTACATACATTCCTTGAATTACTTATTATGTCAATCTTCCAAGGACCATAATCTCCTAGAAACATCATAAACCGTCATCATGTAGCATACATAAGATCATTCCAATCATATCCACTTTATTTACATGTTTTTAATCCCCATCTGAATATGATATCATCAGCATGCTTCTAATCCTCATCTCAATGCATCTACTCTAAAGTCATATAATCCTCATCTTAATATTCCTCATCTCAAGGTATATAATCCATATCTTAATATGATATTATCATCATTATACTATCTTTTTCCAAAAAGCACATTATCAACATCAACACATCATTAGTATTAGCCCATCATATTGAGTGTAGACATTAGACGCCAAGAAGGTGTACATCCACAACACAACATCTACAACCATCATTCATCTGATAAAAATATCACCATACTTTGACAAACATCATACCAAACATATTATCAATGACAATGCACAAACTGCAGGTTGACGACAATGACAACAACACAACAACTACCAACAATCTCCCCTTTGTTATTGATGGGAATACTCACTTACTCATACTTGATGTTCCCCACCTTTGAAAAAATAGTCAACTATACATTCTCTTTCTTTTTTTCATATTATCTCCACATTCTCTCTCTATATTTGCATTCTCTCCACATTCTTTCTCTATTTCTTTATTATCTCCCCTTTGAAATCAAGGAAAAAGGGCACATGTCTTCACCAAATTTTGCATTCCTATACATTTGTACTATCTCCCCCTTTCTAATTTTTTTCTTCCTTATTAGTATATTTCTTTCCATACTTCTACATTCTTCCCTTTCAACAGTAACTAACTAACTATTTTCTCCCTCTAAAAGCAACAATCACATCAATCTAGAAGACAAAGGATATACCTTGAATTTCTCCCCTTGGATGGATGCACCAACTTATGAATCTAATTAAGAGGGGAAATAACCGCTAGCTTCTTCTTGAGATACTCAAAAGTATCCTTTGAAAGTGTCTTAGTAAAGATATCTAAAATCTGATCCTTTGTTGACACATACTCTTGTTGAATATCCCAGACAACTAAGAGGGGTGTGAGTCAGTTGTCAATTAAAATATTTACTTATTCCACAAAAACAAATCTGGTAAATTAATTCTTGATTACTTAACCATATATTGATATAAGAATGAGAGAGAACACACATGAAATATACACATGAAATACCAGATTTTACATGGAAAACCAAAGAAGGGAAAAACCATGGACAATTATAATTCTCAAGTATAAAACACCTATTAGGGTAACACCAATTAAGGTGATTTTTACAAAGGGTGGATCACTGCTAGAATGCTCACTACCTGGCTAAAATCGCTAGAAAAAGAGGTCTCACTGCCTAGAAGAAGAAGGAAAAGAAGTAATCCACCATTGTAGCACAACTGCCACTAAGCTGCAATGCCAAAAAAGACCTTTGGCTCACTACCACACTACTCAACCAAAACTAAACACAACCTCGCACAAATTCTCACCAACAAGAGACAAATTTTCTTTTTCAATCCACTTATATATATATATATATATCTTCATTACAATCATCATTTATTTATACTGATCTCTTGAATGACGAGTCTCCCAAGTTGGCCAAATAATTTTTTGGAACACAATTTTAAATAAGTCTACACTAAAGATTCCCACGATTGAAAGGAATGAGAAGTGGAGCACACCACAATGCATTTCAAAAATCAAAACAACATGTTATCCACCCACCACAATCATCAAAGAAAAAATGGAACATTCAAGGTTGACCAGACCCAGAATGAACATATCTACAACCGTGACTCTAAACAAAATCATCACGTCTTGAATCAAAATAACAAAGATAAAGATATAAATAGCACAAATCTAAAATATCATCATAAGAACTAGAAATGTGGAGAAATTTGGAGCACTGCAAACACTGTCGAACACCATCATCATTGAATACACATTCAGAACACCAAATCATAAGAATGACATCCCAAGGAAACATCCAACAACATACCAAAACTTCGTGACTATAACTAGAACATATCATAAATGCAAAGCATAAATCAATCATTAAAACAAAGAATCAATATATTGACATCAATGACAACCATACTAAAACACTATTAACTTTAGATTTGCAACAATCTCCCCCTTTGTCATTGATGGAAACATTCATCAACAACAAACACAAACTCATACTTATGACTCCTTTATCTATACATCTTTCCCCCAAACATCTATGTGACATCTCCATATCTCTCCAATCTCTCCCCCTTTAACATCAAGAACAAAGGCAAACAATAACTCAACATTTGTAACCATGTTCAAAACTCACACAGATCCCCCTAAGAGGAAGCCCCAATCATTAGTCCAAACCAAAATATATACAAGAAGTTCCTTGGACTAATGCATTGCTAAATGCACTTAGTTCAAACTAGGAAGGGGTGTTACACCCAAATTGTTCCAAAGATACTCAAAAGTATCCTTGCACAAAGACTTTGTAAAGATATCTGCAACCTGCTCTTTTCTAGGTACATACTTAAGTTTTACTTCATTTTCCAACACCTTCTCCCTTAAGAAGTGATATTGGATAGAGATGTGCTTTATTTTGGAATGCAATACTGGATTCTTAGAGATATTTATTGCACTTGTATTTTTTCACACATGATTGATATTGGTTCATCAAACATCACACCAATATCCTTTAATGTCTATTTCATCCAAAGTATCTGAGTGTAGCATGATGCTGCTATAATGTATTCAACTTATGTGGATGATAAGTACACATATTCTTGCCTTTTACTTAACCATGCAACTAACCCCTACCAAGGAAAAATTCTCCTCCAAAAGTACTCTTTATGTCATAGACACTTCCTACCCAAACTACAACAGTATAATATTTTACAACAAAATTTGATCCTCTAGGATACCATGGTCCAAAATCTTATGTTCATTTTAGATATTTGAAAATCCTCTTTCCTGCAACAACATGTGACTCTTTCAAATATTGCTAAAACCTAATTGCAAGATAGACAACATACATGATATCTGGTTTGGTAGTAGTCAAATATAACACTACTCCAATCATTGATCTATACTAGCTTGAATCAATCTTCAAAGATTTATCATCATTAGTCAACTTGCATCGGATTGGCATAGGAGTACATATCGGTTTGGTATTCTCCAATCCAAAATTTTCCAACTCTCTAACATACTTTGACTAAGAAATAAAAATATCTTTATTGTTTTGATTCACTTGTAACCCAGGAAAAAATTTCAACTCACCAATCATGGACATTTCAAATTCCTTTTGCATTTCACCAGCAAACTTCTTGCACATGCCATCATCTCCTCCAAATATTATGTCATACACATATACTACAAAAATTAGGATCTTATTTGATTCAAATTTAAATTAAAGATTATTGTTAGTAGACCCATTTTGAAAACCCTGAACTAATAAATACTCTTCTAGCCTTCCATACCAAGCTCTAGGAGATTTCTTCAACCCATACAACACATTTTTCAATCAGCAGGCAATATCTGGATCATCTGAAATCTTAAATCCTTCCTGTTGCTCAATGTAAACTTCTTTTTTTAGTTCCCCATTCAAAAATTTTGACTTCACATCCATTTGATAAACTTTGAAATCTGTATATGCTGCAAAAGTTAAAAACATCCTAATAGCTTCCAGCCTGGCAACAAGAGCATATGTCTCTTCAAAATCAATGCCTTCAACTTGTGTGTAAATTTTCAAACTACTCTTTCCTTGTTTCTTACAACACATCCATCTTCATCCAACTTATTTTGGAATACCCACTTTGTTCCAATGACATTCTTAAATGTCAGTCTAGGGACTACTCCTCAAGTCTGATTTTTCTCAATCTGATCTAAGTCTTCCTTCATAGCCTTCATCCAATTTTGATCTCTAAAGGCTTCTTCAAATATCTTAGGTTTAGTTTCAAAAATTAAACTTAGAAGAACTTGTTCTTCAACATCTTTGCTTCTTGTAATAACACCTATGTTCTTGTCTCGTATAATTTGGTTCTCAGAGTGATTTTTCTTTACATACCTCAGATTTTTTGATACAATTGCCAGAGCAACTTGAGTTTCTTTCTATGTATCTTCTTCTTCTTTCCTCTCCTCTCCTTCTCTACTTGTGGACTCATCAAATCCATATCCTATTTGTATACTAGAGTCTTTGGAAATGTTTTTGTCAACCTTCATATTTTCACTTTCAACAATTTTATTCAATCTCTTGTTGTAACACTAGTAAGCCTTGATAATGGAGTGGACAAGGCGAATGGTCAAGCCCAAAATTTAATTTTTTTGGGTGGAAGACCTAGAGCAGCATTAGGATAGCAGGTAGTAGGCAGATCAAGTAGCCCTTTGGAGGGGGATGGATCATATGGTAAGGAACCTGATGCCCCTTTGGATTCGGGGGACCCAGGCGAGGGTCCCAGGTCACATGGACTCGGGCTTGAGAAGATCGGTAAATGGTCTTCTCTATTTGGCATCAAACCCAAAGGTAAGTCGACTTTGCCTCCTGTCAAAAATATCCTGAATATTTCTCAAGGAAAGTATGCCATATCCATTCCTGATCAAATTATAGATCATAATATTGTTCGGATGGAAAGTACCTTGATAGGAAAATTCTTTGGGGCGAGACCTAACATTGAGGTTGTTCGCTGATTCGTTAAGAGAAAATGGAATCTGAAAGGCCAGGTGGATGTGGTAGCTATGAATAAAGGTTGTCTCTCCTTTTCCTTCTCATGTGAGGAAGACCATAGATGAATACTCTGCAATGGAACCTGGATGATAGGTAAATATATAATGTATATCCAGAAATGGTACCCTAACTCGGGTCTGGATGATGAGTTTGTGGTCCAAGTTCCTGTCTGGATAAAGCTTCTAGGTCTTCCAATGGAATATTGGGAGGAAGATGTGTTTGCTGGGATAGCTAATGCTTTCGAGGAGCTTCTCTCCATTGACCCGGTGATGGCATCCAGAAGAAGACTCATTTATGCCAGAATCTTTGTAGGGGTTGGGCCTGATATAGATATGCCAGAGGAGATAGAGATAGATTCAAAACTTGGTAAATGGATGCAAAAAATCATTTATGAATCTATTCCCTTTGCCTGTTTTCACTATAAGAGAGTTGGGCATTGGACTAAAAAATTCCCAAACAAATAATCCAAACCTCAAACCCAAACTAGGGTTTGGAAAAAGGTGGAAATGAACCCAGATAATAATATAGAAAAATCTTTGAAATCTTTTCCTTCTGATGGTTTGGATCAAGAGAAACAATCCTAGATTGGAAGAAATGAGGAGGAATTAGCCAGAGAATCAGGAAATGAAATGGTGGATGGAGTGCAAGATAAGATTTCCTAGCAGGAAAATGAGCAAGAGAAAAGTGGAAGGGATTCTAATGGTGGAGAGAAGAAGTCACAATGCAACTACCTAAATAACCAAAAGGACATGGCAGATCAGAATATAGTTGAAAGTGAGAAGCGGGAAAGTAGTTAGATGGATAAGGGAGACAGTCAAACCAAGGACAATAAGGAGGAGGGAGATGTTCCTAACTCAGAAAAAATTTCGTCTGGGTCAGAAAATGGAGTAAGTTGGGTTCAATATGCTCAACATGATAATATCCTAGAGCAAGGGATCTCAGAGATATCTCTGGCTTCTCTGACCCAAGTCAAGATGACTTTCCTGAAGGAAAATGCTCCAATATGGGGAAATGAAGAAGACGTAAAAAAGGCTCTGAGAAAGAGAGGGACAAAATAGGAGGAGGAGGAAATATCAGGGGACAAAAGAAAGGGTAAGAACAAAAAAAAACAATAATAATTATAACAACCATCTGACTACCAGAAACACCAGAAGTAGACTAGGGGATGTGGGGGCTCAACACACATCACCTGGAAGATATTCAAATGAAAAGAAGAGGACCATGGAAACCAACAAGAATCTAGCGGATGGTACTTAAAGAACCATCTTTTAAGTGGGTATTTCCAAAAAATCATGAAGATTATTTCCTGGAATATACGAGGATTGAATAATCCTCATAAACAAGATTTAATAAAAGGTATGAGTAGAGACAAAAACACGGATATTATTTTGATTCAGGAAACCAAAATGTCTAGGGAGAAGGTTTAATGTCTGAAAATGTTTAGTAATGGGGGAGTTAGTGTTGGTAGTTCTAAAGGGGCGTCTGGGCGTATAGCTACTTTTTGGAATAATAATAATATTAAGGGAGAGGTGTTGATCCAAGATAACAACTTGTCTTGTATTAGATTTAAACATTTGAAAGATGGTACTTCATGGGTCTTGACTAATGTGTATGCCCCTAACACCAATGCTGGTAGAAGTATTTTCTAGAGAAACCTATCCTCACTCATAAGTAAGTTTGTAGAAGATAGTTGGATTATCATGGGGGATTTCAATACCCCTCTGAGAGAATATGAGAAGAAGGGAGGGAGCCAAACCAATCTAGACAACAGATTGGACTTGATGGAGTTCATTATTAGCCATGCTCTCCATAATCTGGACTTGCAAGGGGTTAAATACACTTGGACCAACAAAAGGAGTGGTGAAGACTTAATTCAAGTCAAGCTTGAAAGAGCTTTAATCTCTCATGACTAGTTTAATTCCTACTTTTGTTCTTTATCTGCTCATATCAGGGTCAGGTGGGATCATTATCCCATATCTTTTACTGCTGATCCCAAGAAGGGAAGGAGGCATTTCCCTTATAGATTTGAAAGAATGTGGACCAAACACCCAGACCTTGAAAGTAAAATCAAGGATTGGTGGCAAGTTAGAGTTGAAGGAAATGCTATGTATAAGGTGGTCAAAAAGTTGATGTTTGTGAAAGAAAATGTTAAAAGATGGAATAAGGACTCCTTTGGGAACATTTTTGTCTCCAAAGCTGCCATTCTCTTAGATCTGGAAGATATCTAAGATAAGATTCAGAATAATGACTACAACAATGTCTCTAGAGAGGCTGAAGATGAGATTCTTATGAAATATCATGACATCATAGGCAAAGAAGAAACTTTCTGGAAACAAAGGTCAAGAAATATTTGGCTAAAGGAGGGGGATAGAAACACCAAATAATTTCACATCACTTTGAAACACAAGGCTATCAACAAGATTTCTTAGCTTAAAGTCAATGGTAGAACTATTGATGATGAAGATTCTATGAGGAAGATTGCCCTAGAGTTCTTCTCCAATCTTTTGACTAAGAATCAGAACCTGGACCTTCAAGCTCAAAGGGACCTTATGGACTGCATCCCTTCTATCTTGGATGTTGATCAAAACTCCTATCTTACTGCTATCCCAACTAATGATAAGATTTTGAAGGCTGTCAACTCTTTTGAAGGTAATAAGGCCTCGGGCACGAATGGTTTCCCTATGTTCTTTTTTCAAATGTATTGGCATATTGTTGGAAGGGATGTTTCTAGTGTTGTGAAAGAATTATTTGGTGCTAGGAGAATTTTGAAAGAATTGAATGGTACTTTCATTGCTCTTATTCCCAAGAAGATGGGAGCTGACTCCATGGATCTTTTTAAACCTATCAGCCTCTGCAATTCTTTGTACAAGATTATCTCTAAAGTATTGACCTCTAGAATTCTGACTTTGCTCCCCTCTATCGTATTTCCCTAGCAAATTGGTTTTGTCCCTAGGAGGCAAATTTTGGACTCAATAATCACGGTCCATGAGACCATTCATTCTCTTTCTAGGGCTAAAAAAGAAGGTGTCCTTATGAAGCTTGACTTATCTAAAGCCTATGATAGAGTTGGCTGGGGCTCTATGCAGACTGTTATTTCTGCCTTTGGATTTAATTATAGAAGCATCATTCTAATTATGCAATGAGTTTCCACTGCTTCTTTTTCTGTGTTGGTCAATGGGTCCCCTTCTCCCTTTTTCAAGTCCTCCAGGGGTCTCAGACAAGGGAACCCTCTCTCCCCTGTTCTTTTCATAATCATGGCAGAATGCTTGGGCAGATTTATTGGAAAACTAGTTGAGAAGGGAGAGTTTAGAGGGCTTAAACCTTCATCTATTGACCAAGTTTATTTTCATCAGCAATTTGTGGATGACTAAATTATTATGGGGAATTCTTCTATGAAATATTCTAGAAGCTTAAAGAAAGCTTTGGACAGATATGGGATTGCTACTGGTCAACTGATTAATTGGTCTAAAAGTTTTGTTTATTTCATAAACACTTCGGAGAGAAGACAAAAAAAGATTAGTAACATTTTGGGTAGCCAAATTGGGAATCTCCCTGCCACCTATCTTGGGCTCCCTTTATGTCAGGTGCCTCCTGATACCTTCTGGGGCACTCTTGTGGATAAATTCATAAGAAGTTAGTCGGATGGAAAGGCTCTTTTCCCAACCAGGTGGGAAAGGTCCAGCTTCTGAAATCTACTCTTCGGAGTATCCCTCTCTATGCTATCAGTCTTTTTAGAATCCCTTTTAAGTTTGCGGAGGCTATTGAAAAAATTCAAAGATCCTTTCTTTGGAATGGGGTTGAGGAAAAGAAGAGAATGCATTTGATTGCATGGGATAAGGCGTGCAAACCTATAAGAAAAGGAGGCCTTGGTCTTAGAAGAATCAGAGATATGAATGAGTTTCACATGGCTAAGTAGATATGGAGAGGTTATAATACCGAGGGAGAATGGAAATTGATATGGGACAATAAGTATAAAATAAATCTCCCTACCCTTCATAGTTTCCTCAAGGCTGAAGATATTCTGATTGGTTCCAACATTTGGAAAAATGTCACTAGAACTAGAGATATAATAGTCAAAGGAGTGAAATGGAAGGTGGGGAAGTGTAGTTTCATTAAATTCAAGGAAGACACTTGGTTGTTAGACTCTCCCATTAGTGACAATCCTGATTGGGGAAAGTTTTAGGATTAGTGTAAGGAAAATTTTGGTACTATTGTGGCTAACTACTAGAATTTAGGCCAGTGGAAGGACTTATCCTCTATTGATCCTTCCCTTGAGCATCTGAATAAAATAATGAATTCTATGGTGGTAGTTGATGATGAGGACCAGCTTATCTGGAAACTTGCTGCTGATGATAATTTTTTTGTCTCCTCTCTTTATATTCAGCAATATTCTAGTCAGGAGAGTCCTTGATGGGCTAAGGCTTGGGTGAAAGGACTTCTTCCCAAAATTAATATTTTTATCTGGACTATCCTTCAAAATAAGATCCTGACAACTGACAATCTCAAAACTAGAGGTTTTTGTCCGCCTAGTATTTGTCATCTTTGTATGCAGAATGAGGAAACCATTAATCACCTGTTTATCCATTGTCCCTTCTCTGCTAATATTTGGGCTAGATGTTTGGACAACTTCAATGTCAGATGGGTCTTCCCTGAAGTTGTCCAAGATGTTTTTAATTCTTGGTTCCACCCTTCGAAGAACAATTCAATTACTTTGTTATGGAGATTTTCTTTACCTCATATTTGTTGGGGAATCTAGAAAGAAAGAAATGATAGAGTGTTCAGAGCTAAGATAAGGAAGAATTGTGAAACTAAGGGTAATATGGGAGGTAATAAAAAGAGGTTTGTGATCAATAATGATGACTAGTAAGTACCAAACCAGTACTGAGAGGGGGGGTGAATTGGTATAGACAAAAACTTTCCCTCAACCAGTTTGACTGCAAAGATTGCACTAAACAGGTAAACAGTAACACTGGTCTAAATCAGGGCACTATTGGTAAAACATAGTGAGAATGTGAAAGACATAAACTGGTAACTCTTAGCTCTCTATACAGTCTAATATCTCATTTCCACTTCACCCTTAAGCTTAGGAAACCAATACATCAGAAATACTTAAAATCATTGAATTAACTTACATTACCACTTTGATCTAAAACACTAAGCCATCACATGAAAGGCATCACACATGACACACTGATTTTTTCATGTGGAAACCCAACTAGGAAAAACCACGGTGGGGATGAATACCCACAAGCTCTTCTTTGAACTCTTTTGAAGTCCGCTCTATTAGGAGCCTTGTCCAGTTAAAGACTTTTACAATAGGTTCTGCTAGGAACCGATCCTGCTAGGGATCACCCGGTTAAGGGATGGCTAAATACCTGGTTAAAGGTTAAAACCCTGTTAGAGGTTACCTCGCAAGAGAATTTTAAGAACTCATTGAATTGAGTCACCTTGTTAAAGGATTTACACAAAATCATGTTAAAGCTACTCAGTTAAGGGATTTTCCAACTACTGAAATGGTTAGAAGTCAATAGGTAATACACTGATCTGATAACATCACACAATGCTAAGGCAAATCCACTTTAGCTCCTTTACTTCTGCAATCACACTCTGTAGGCATCAACACACTTCTCTGGTCTGGCAAGAATCAAGTATCTCTTCACTTGGATACACACATAACATTTGCCAACACCTTCAAAATGAAAAACATCAATGGCCTTATAGGAAACAGATAGGTCAGTAGCATAAACCCTAAACCCTAAACATTTAGGTTTAACAATTCAGTCGGTTCAATCCCAACTGTTAATCAAACTGCATTGAATACAACAATCTTGAACAAATCTCAAGATGTTCTCCAACATTCATTCTTTGCCGCTTCAGGAAGCTGATAACCCATCACGCGCTCTTCGTCGTTTATAGAGACTTTGCACATTCCTGAGGTAGATAGGATCGATCTTCTTCATGCAAGATCCTCAAGGAAATCCTTCATGCGCACAAGGTTGACATGGCAACAGGATCTGATCTTCATTACAATGCTAAGACATCACAAATTGTCATCGGTTGAATCACACAGGCAATGCATCAACCGGAAACCCTGAAGCTAAGACTACCAATTGGTAGTCATGCCAAATGAAACCCCAATACAAAACTTCCATATACCAGTTCTCATTCCAACATATCAGTTCACCTTGAACAAACATACTGCTTCACTTTTTCACATATACCAGTTTACATCATCATACCAGTTCTATTGCCAATTAGCTTACTACAATATACAGGTTCATACTTCAGCATATTGACATCAATGACAACATACAATATCATCATGTCATCATGCTCTACACATATGCCAACAATCTCCCCCTTTGGAATTGATGGCAATATACAAAGATATCTATTTGTTTCGTAGCTTCTTCTCCCCAATACTACAAATATCTTCTCCCCCTTTGACAATAATACCAAAGTGGAGGCACAAACAGCTATGTCCCACTATGTTTCTCCCCCTAAGGAGTAGCATCCTTCAACACACCAATCCTGAAAAAGATTTATCAATGCAATACATGACTGATGTGGAGAACACACCTTTAGTTCACCTCTTGAAGGGGTAGCACCCCTAATTCACCTCTCAAATAGGAAAAGGTAGCCTTCGGTAGAGGCTTGGTGAATATGTTTGCTAACTGCTCCTTACTGGAAACATGTTCCAATACAACCTCTTTGTTCTGAACCTTTTCCCTCAAGAAATGATACTTGAGCTCGAAGTGCTTGGTTATAGCATGCAAAACCGGATTCTTGGAAATGTTAATTGCACTTGTATTGTCACAAAATATACTTACTGGTTTAGATACAGGAACTTTGAAGCCACTTAATACATGCTTCATATAGATTGTCTAGGTGCAGTTCATAAATGTTGCAACATATTCTACTTTTGTTGTAGACTGAGAGATACAAATTTGCTTCTTACTCATCCATGAGAATAGTCTACCACCAAGAAAGAATGCACCACCGGTTATGCTTTTCTGATCCTCCACATTACCAGCCCAATCAGCATCTATAAACACTTTTAGGTTGAAATCATTACTGTATGGATACCATAATCCATAGTCAATAGTTCCCTTCAGATATCTAAGAATCCTCTTGACTGCTACTAGGTGGGATTCTCTTGGACTTTTTTGGAACTGTGCAGTAATGCCTCCTGCATGTCCAATGTTCGGTCTGCTATGTACTACATAGTGCAACTTACCAATCATTGATCGGTATTCCTTCTCATTCACCAATGTTGAGTCATCCTCTTTTGATAATTTACAACCGGTCACCATCGATGTACCAACCAGCTTACTCTCTTCCATGCCAAAGGTCTTCAACACCTCTTTGACATACTTGGACTGAGTGATAAAGATACCATCTTTCATTTGTTGAATTTGTAGTCCAATGAAGAACTTAATCTCTCCTATAAGTGACATCTCAAATTCCTTCTTCATCTCATCTGCAAAATCATGACTCATCTTGTCATCTCCACCAAAAATTATTTCATCAACAAATGCCTCACAGATCAAAATCTGATCTCCTTCTAACTTTAGATAGATATTGCTATCTTCACTTTTTCTTTCAAATCTAATCTTCACAAGATGGGAGTGTAAGCATTCATACCATGCTCTAGGTGCCTACTTCAATCCATATGAGGCTTTATGTAGCCTACACACCATGTCACTATCTTCTGATAGGGCAAACCCATCTAGTTTCTCTATATACACCTCCTCTTCAAGTATTCCATTCAAAAATGCAGATTTTACATCCATTTGATATACTTTGAATCCCTTGAAGGTTCCATATGCAAGAAGCATATGAACTCCTTCCAATCTAGCTACTAGAGAAAAGGTTTCTCCATAGTCTTCTCCTTCTTCTTGAGCATATCCCTTACACACCAGTCTGGCTTTGTTTCTTACCACTGTGCCATCTTCATTCAGCTTTTTTCTGAAAACCCATTTGGTGCCAATGACATTTTTATTCTCAGGTCTGGGTACCAAAGACCATGTACCATTCTTTTCTATCTGGTCAAGTTCCTCTTCCATTGCCTTGATCCAGTCTTCATTGTTATGTGCCTCTTTAAATGTTTTACTCTCAAATTCAGAGATCATGCAAGAATTTTCTCTGACCTTTCTTCTTGTAAGAATTCTTGCATCCTTGTCTCCTGTGATCTATTTTGGATCATGATTCAGCTTTACATACCTAGGAATGATCTTAGCTATTTCTTATTGCTTTTCTTCTTTATCCTCATCTTCATTAGCATTGGCATCTACCAGTGTAGGAGCACTGTTACTCGTGCTAGGCTATTTTGCAATCAATTCCCAAAAGGTTACAACCAATTCATCTACCACTCGCTCACTGTCAGTTTCCTCAGATTTCTCAGAGGTTGCATCAACTCTGACATTAATACTTTCAACAATTTTTTGAGTCCTATTGTTGAAACACTTAAGAGCTTTACTCTTGGTGGAATATCCTAAGAATATTCCTTCATCACATTTTGCATCAAACTTTCTCTGATGTTCACTCCTCTTGATATAACATTTGCTACCAAATACTCTAAAGTAGCTTACTACAGGAGTCTTACCGGTCCAATACTCATAAAGTGTTTTATCCTTACCTTTCTTGATGAGTACCCGATTCATAGTGTAGACTTTAGTGCTCACGGCTTCTCTCCAGAAGGTGTGAGCAACCTTCCCTTGAATCAACATTGTTATGGCTACTTCAACTATAGTCTGGTTGTTCCTCCCTGCTAGGCCATTATGTTGTGGAGTCTGGGGGGCAGACAATTTCCTCTTGATGTCGTTCTCTTCACAGTACTTGTTGAATTCACCAAAAGTGAATTCTCCTCCTTGATCAGTTCTTAGGCACTTAATCCTCTTACAACTTTCCTTTTTGACTAGTGCTCTGAAATCTTTGAACTTTCCAAAAACTTCAGACTTATCTTTCAAGAATGTGACCCACATCATTCTTGAGCAGTCATCAGTGAGAATCATAAAGTACCTATCTCCTTGTACACTCCTAGTTTTCATAGGACCACACAAATCAATATGCAAAAGATCAAGCAAATTGTCTATAGTGAAAGGTTTACCTTTGAAGGTTGAGGAAGGTATTTTCCCCAGTTGATACTCTTTGCACAAAGGATTCTTCGGTTTGCTCAGCACAGGGAATCCTCTGACTGCCTTGATCTTACTGGCCTTCACAATATTGTTAGTGTAGGTTTTTTTATTTTCCTTATGTTAGGGGGTATTTATTTTTCCTACACATATATTATTAAGCTTGCTTAGGTTATTAGGTGTGGTTAATATGAGGACACGTGGTGAAATACATTAGCTACATGTGTAACTCTCCACCTCACATGGGTAGTTGAGTTACACACCCTCTTTTGGCTTGTTGTGCCACCTCTCATAACCACTATTTTGTCATTTCCTAAGTGGGTTATGGGATAGTTGGGTTTCTCACCCTCTTTTGGCCTTATGTGCCACCTCTTATAACTCCTTTTTTGTTTTCATGTAAGGAGGTTATGCCACATGTTTTGGCATTTACCAAGTAGGTAAAAAAAACCTCCCACCTTTTATGGGGTAGTAGGTAAAACCTCCCACTTTTTATGGAGGTGGGAGTTAATGCACCTCTTGGTTGTATATGCTATTATTTTTCTATATAATAAGCAATATACTCTCACCTTCACAAGTTAAGTGATAGCTCGGTGAGAGTCTTCTCTAAATTCTCTTCTTTATCTCTATTTTTCTCTCATATTAGATTTATCTTCATTCAGCTATTTTGATCTTAGATCATCCGTTGCTTGGAGTTGCATGTGATCTATGACCGACATCAGATCCTGGCTCAATTCTTGCTTCTCACAAAATTTAACAAATATTATCAAAGTTTACATGGAAGAGTCTCTTATGCCATATCTAGCTATCATCAAACTTAGCCATTAGACATGTACTGATATTTGCATTAAGCTGAAATAAGTTACCTTCTGCATACCAGTGGCCATTAGTTCACCACTCTTTCCTTTTATTTTTCACACTCCATCTTTGAATTCCAGAGTGAGTCCATTATCATTCAACTGGGCAACACTCAAAAGGTTGTGCCTGAGACCTTCTACCCAATACACATTATCAGCACTGCTTTTTCCATTTAGAGAGATGGACCCTCTGCCTTTTACCATACATGGTGCATCATTACCAAATCAGACCACACCACCATCATACTCTTCCAGAGATAGAAACTTACTCCAGTCACCAGTCATGTGGTGAGAACAACCACTGTCAATAATCCACTCATTGGAATTATCAAAGCGAGAGGCAAGAGCCTTCTTGTCTGACACATCTTCCTTAACTGCTACAAACACAATGTCTTCACTTTCTTCATCTTTTGATTCCTCATCAGTGACACCTTCACCAACTGCTACAAAATAATTTCTCATGTTTCCTCCTTTAAACTTCTTGAACTTCTCTGATTTGTCCTTATTATCACCATTAGGACAGTTTACTGCAATGTGTCCTATCCTATTGTAAGAGAAGCATTTCAAAGGAATCTTACCTCTGTATTTACCAGTTCCCTTAAGAACTCTCTTGGTAAGAAGAGCTTCAAATTCCATCAGGATCTCCTCATCATCCATTTCTCTGCTTTGTCTTGGTTCACAACTGGTACTTGCTTCTTTTCCCTTTCTAGATGGTGCAGCAGATGCTCTAAAGGTTGATTAAGTCTTATGAATACTACCATCATAGTTATTTAGCTCATATGTGGTCAACTTTGCAATGATGGAGTCTAGGGATACCTTTGTCTTGTCTATAGACCTCAACTCCTGAATAGAAGCAACCCTTATTACATAGACTGGTAACAAGGATCTCAAGACTTTGCTAACAATAGTGGAATCATCAATTTTACCTCCTGCACTCTTGATGTCTCCAACAACAGTTTTGATTCTTATTCCATATTGTTGAATGGTCTCTCCTTCAACCATTTGCATGTCTTCAAACTTTTCCCTAAGGCTCTCTTCCTTAGCTTGTTTCACATGCTCATCACTACCATAGATATTCTCCAGAACATCCCATACTTATTTGGGATTGTCTTTATCCTAAACATCAATAAACTCATGAATGTCAGATAAACTATTGATTAGGGCTTCCATGACTTGCCCATTCTCCTGAATCTCTCTTCTTCGATCATCGGTGAGAGTACCGGTAGGAATAACATAAGCATTCTCAACGTAGCTCCAGTGTTGATCTCCCATGCTTCTAATGTAGATCTTCATTTTGTCCTTCCATATCTTAAAGTTATCTCTGTTTAACTTTGGACCTTCCCTTTTCATCATTAGAATAGGATCTTTTCCTCAAGCGGTTAAGCTTACAACACAAAGGACCTAGAGGATGCTCTAATACCAATTGATGAATAATGATGAATAGTAAGTACCAAACCGGTATTGAGAGGGTGGGGTGAATTAGTATAGACAAAAATTTTCTCTCAACCAATTCGATTGCAAAGACTACACTTAACTGGTAAACAGTAACACCTGTCTAAATCAGGGCACTACCGATAAAACACAGTGAGAATTTGAAAGACATAAATAGGTAACTCTTAGCTCTCTATACAGTCTAATATATCATTTCCATTTCACCCTTAAGCTTAGGCAATCAATACATAGAAATACTTAAAATTATTGAATTAACTTGCATTACCACTTTGATATAAAGCACTAAACCATCACATGAAAGGCATCACACATGACATACTGATTTTTTCACATGGAAACTCAATTGGGAAAAACCACGATTGGGATGAATACCCACAAGCTGCTCTTTGAACTCTTTTGAAGTTCGCTCTATTAGGAGCCTTGTCTGGTTAAATACTTTTACAATAGGTTCTGCTAGGAACTGATCCTGCTAGGGATCACTCGGTTAAGGGATGGCTAAATACTTGGTTAAAGGTTAAAACCCTATTAGAGGTTACCTCACAATAGGATTTCAAGAACTCATTGAATTGATTCACCCTGTTAAAGGACTTACACAAAAGCCTATTAAAGCTACCCAGTTAAAGGATTTTCCAACTATTGAAATGGTTAGAAGTCAACAGGTAATACACTAATCTGATAACATCACACAATGCCAAGGCAGATCCACTTTAGCTCCTTTGCTTCTGCAATCACACTCTACAAGCATCAACGCACTTCTCCGATCTGGCAAGAATCAAGTATCTCTTCACTTGGATACACACATAACATTTGCCAATAACTTCAAAATGAAAAACATCAACGACCTTATAGGAAACAGATAGGTCGGTAGCATAAACCCTAAACCCTAAACATTTAGGTTTAACAATTTAGTCAGTTCAATCTTGACTGTTAATCACATTGCATTGAATACAATAGTCTTGAACATATCTCAAGACGTTCTCCAATGTTCATTCTTTGTCGCTTCAGGAAGCTAATAACCCATCACGTGCTCTCCACCATTTATAGATACTTTGCACATTCTCGAGGTAGATAGGATCAATCTTCTTCATGCAAGATCCTCAAGGAAATCCTTCACGTGCACAAGGCTGACGTGGCAACATGATCTGATCTTCATTACAATGCTAACACATCACAAGATGTCATTGGTTGAATCACATAGGCAATGCATCAACCGAAAACCCTGAAGCTGAGACTACCAACCGGTAGTCATGCCAAATGAAACCCTGATACAAAACTTCCATATACCGGTTCTCATTCCAACATACCAGTTCACCTTGAACAAACATACCGCTTTACTTTTTCACATTTACTGGTTTACATCATCATACCGGTTTTATTGCTAGTTAGCTTACTACAATATACCAGTTCATACTTCATCATATTGACATCAATGACAACATACAATATCATCATATCATCATGCTCTGCACATATGCCAACAGTTTGAACCGGCTTCTTGTTCGGACTGGAAGAAAAACAATGAAGTCTGAGAGATTCTTCAAGAGGGAGGTTTGAGTGTTTTTATGGAAAGGCTCTACGGAAAAGACCCTACTGTCACTAAGAATTTCATAAAAAACTAGAAGAATGGTAAGGTTCTTGTTAGTACCCAGATGAAGAAGGTGGATGAGGATGTCATTGCTGAAGCTATGGGTATGGTTAAAGAAGGTATTAAATTTTACAGAGATCGAAGTGTTTTTGACAAGGTTGTGGATAGGTTTCCTGTCACTGATGGAGAAAAAAGGAAATTGGTGAAGGTGGATAATCCCTACCATTCCCCTAAGCGTATTTGCAAGCCGTGGAGGTTTGTGTTGTTTGTCACCATCACCTACATTACTCTATATGAGATATTCACAAGGGCTTATGGGCATCATTTTGTGCTTCTTAATCACTTTTGTCATGGTGACAAGGTCAGTTTGCCTTACTATCTTGCTTGCTCTATGGATCATATTATTAGAGAAGTGCAAAAAGACTCTCAAAGAGCCCATGCCCTCCACAAGGGGTTTAATGGTTTTATTTTATGAGCTGTTGAAGGGGAAAACTATTGAGAAACCCATTAGTAAAGGCAAAAAAATTAGGGTTGATGATACTGAAAGTGAGAATAGTGGGTTCAATCTCTACTCTGAAACTGAAGGTGAGTCTGAGGATCTCAGCAACAAGGGGAAGACCAAGGGAAAGAGCAAGTGGACTATTATGGGTTTTAACCTTTTGGACTCTGAGGACGAGTCTTTTGATGATAAATTCATAAAAATCAAGAAGAGAAAGGGTATGGATAAGCAAACCTAAGGGACAAAGAAGACCTGTAAGGGGATAAACAAGGTGAAAAGGCAGATTTATATTTCTTCTGATAAGGATACTGAGGTTGAAAAAAATTGATAATAAGAAGGGTAAGGAGGAAGATGAAATGCTAGATGGTGATCATGGGGAGAACTTGAGCACATAGAGAATGTAGAATGAGGGTCAAGAGAACAACATGGGAAATCAAAATGACTGTCATGGTGACATTGGTAATGACAGCATCAAGGGTTTTTGTGAGGTCATTAGCAAAATGGTGAAAGAGATTAGTGACTTGAACACTGACCTCAATGTGATAAAAAAAGGCTACTATGGGCGAGAAGCCTCTCTCTAAAAACATAAAAGAATTAATGGTTTCTATTAACAAGGCTGAAGCAATTGAGGCTATGGTTAGTAAAATTATGGAAATGGAAAAGAAGGTGAAGGAGCTGGAAGGGAACAGAGATGTTAAGGGTCCGGATACTAACCTAAACAATCTGGTTAACATAGTGGATAGGATGGAGCTTACTGTGAAGAGGATTGACGAGAAAAATTTCCAGATCCTTAAGGCCATTGTTGACCATATTAACATCCTGATTAACAAATTTAAACAGAGTAAAGGCAAGGAGGGTGATAAGGATCAGATGGAGAAGAAGGGTCACGAAAAAAGAACAAGGACCAACACTTGGAAATAGGTTAATATCAAGGAAAAAGAGCTGGAAGAAATGAAAATTTCTACGATCAATATGAAGCAGATGGTGGTTCATGCTGAAGAACTTATGAGAAACATTTAGTTGTCCTTGTATTATCTTTGTGCTTTCCTTTGGTTGTCTAGTATTGCTTCCTTTGTCTTGTGTTCCCTTTTTGTTTTGGTTGGGAACTGTTCTATGTGTGGGTGATCAGGCACTGTTGTTTTTTGCCTCTTTTATGCTTTATCTTTCTCCTGCTTTGTAACAAGGTTTCGGGTTCCTTTCAAAAACCTATTTTTAATTAATCAAAACACTGGTAAGCCTTTCTCTTTGTAGAATATCCTCGAAATATCCTTCATCTGCTCTACTATCAAACTTTCCAATATTTCCTCCATCTCTTTGGATGTAGCATTTACTTCCAAATACTTTGAAGCATTTCATTGATGAAATCCTTCCATGCCATAACTCATATGATGTCTTCCCAAATTTCTTCCAGAAAAGAACTCTATTGAGTGTGTATACTACAATACCTATTTCTTCTTTCCAGTAAATTTTTGAGTTAGGTTAACTTCTTTGATCATAGTTCTTGCTACCTCTTGTATAGTCCTTTTCATTTTTTCCACTACACCATTCTGCTATGGTGTCCTAGGAGTAGACAAATGTCTTCTAATCTCATACTTCTCACAAAAAGTGTATGATTCATCAAAAACAAACTATCCTTTGTTAGATCTTAAGAATTTAATTTTTCTATCAACTTCATTTTCAACTCTGTCTTATCTTAAACTTTTCTAATGCCTCTGACTTCTCTCTTAAAAATGCAACACATGTCATTCTAGAATGATCATCAATTAAGAGCATGAAATACCTCTTGTTGGATATCATTGGCATAGGATGAACCAATATGTTGACACGATGATAATGTACGTTGTCATTGATGTCAATAAGTGTAAGTGAACCAATATACAGATTGAAGAAGTTGGTGAACTGGTATGAAGAGGCATGAGGAGATTTAGTGAACCGGTCTCGGGGTTTCACTAAGTGTGATTACCGGTTGGTAGTCTCACCTCTATGGTTATCGGCTTAGTGATCCATCTTGTGCGATGAAACGATGATACTCTATGATGAGTTAGCTAAAAGATGTGATCAAGGTTCCATGTCAGCTTTATGTGCGTGAAGGATTGAGGCATAAGAAGATCAACCGCGTTTGAATTCTACCATAGGAATGATCATTCTTCTTAGTGGTATGAGAAGAGAGTGTGATGGGTTACTGATTCCCATGTGCGGTGATGAATAAATGATGTAGATTATCTTGTGTTCTATTTGAAATTGTAATGCTTTATGCAATATGTTTGGATGGTCAGGATTGGACCGCCTGTGTTGCAAACCTAAGCATCTTAGGTTTTAGGGTTTATGTTACCGACCTATCTATTGTCTATAAGGTCGATGATGTTTGTTATTGAAAAATTTGTTGGAAAATATTGTGTGTATGTATCCGAGTGAAGAGATACTTGATACTTGCCAGACCAGTAAGAGGTAAACTACAGAGTGTGATTGCAGAGAAGAGGATATGAAAAGGATCTGCCTTGGCATGTAGTGTTGTTATCAGATCATAGTTTTTCCTGTTGTCTTCTAATCATTTCAACAGATGGAAAATCCCTTTACTGGGTAGCTTTAACAAGCTTATTGTAAAACATGTAACCAGGTGACTCAAGATCATTGAGTTCTTTAAATCCTCTAGCAAGGTAACCTTTAACAGGGTTTCAACCTTTAACAGGGTATATAGCCATCCCTTAACCGGGTGATCTCTAACAGGATCGGTTCCTAGCATAACCTTATTGTAAAGTTTTTAACCAGACTAGGTTCCTAACAGGGCGAGCTTCAAAAGAGCTCAAAACAAGCTTGTGGGTATTCATCCCCACCGTTGTTTTTCCCATTTGGGTTTCCACATGAAAAATATGTGTTATGTGTTATGCATTTTTCATGTGTTATTTATGAAGTATTTGGTTGAAGGATTATGCATGCAGGGTTAATAGGTTATGGTATTTTTAGTATACCACATGCATATGTTTATGGGTGAAGTTGATGTTACATAATTGATCGTATTTAAAGTACTCAGACCTATCAGTTTATGGTGTCTGGTGTCTTACTGTGTTTAACTAGTATTGCCATGGTTAAGTTTAGTAATGGTGATAACCAGTTGGTTTTGTTTTAGCTAGATAAGTTGTTAAGAGAGTTTCTACCTATACTAATTCACCCCCCTCCTCTCAGTACCAGTTGGGGTATCTGTTGTTCATCATTATTCATCAGTTGGTATCAGAGCACCTCCAAGTCCTCGGTGATATAATCTTAACCGCTTGAGGTAAAAGATCCTACTGTAATGATGAAGAGGGAAGGTCTTAAGTTCAACAGAGATAACTTTAAGATATGGAAGGAAAGAATGAAGATTTACATCAAGAGTATGGGTGCTTAGCACTGGAGCTATGTTGAGAATGCATTTGTAACTCCCACTGGCACTTTGACTGACGACCAGAAGAGAGAAATCCAGGAAAATGGGCAAGTCATGGAAGCCCTTATCAGCAACCTATTAGACATTGAGTTTATTGATGTACAAGACAAGGACACTCCTAAGGAGGTATGGGATGCACTTGAAACCATTTATGGTGGTGATGAGCATGTAAAGAAAGCTAAGGAAGAAAGCCTTAGAGGTAAATTTGAGGATATGAGGATGGTTGAAGGAGAGACATTCAGCAATATGGTATTAGGACTAAGACTATGGTTGGTGATATCAAAAGCACTGGTGGAACTATCGATGATACCATTATTGTTAGTAAAGTTCTTAGATCATTGTTACTAGTCTATGCAATTAGAGTTGCTCTATCCAGGAACTGAGGTCTATTGATAAGACCAAGGTATCCTTAGATTCTATTATTGCAAAGTTGACTACATATGAATTGAATAGCTACGATGGTAGTGTTAAGAAGATTGAGTTAGCCTTTAAAGCATCTAATGTACCATCCAGAAAAGGAAAAGAAACTAGTACTAGTTATCAATCTAGAAAATATAGAGATATGGATGATGAAGAGATTATGATGGAGTTTGAAGCTCTTCTTGTTAAAAGACTTCCAAAGGGAACCAGGAAATATAGAGGTAAACTTCCTTTGAAATGTTTTTCTTGCAATAAGATAGGACATATAGTTGTAAATTGCCCTAACAATGACAATAAGGATAAACTGGAGAGGTTCAGAAAGTATAAAGGAGGAAACCAAAGAAATTGTCTAGTTGTTGTGGATGAAGGTGTCACTGATGAAGAATCAGAAGATGAAGAAAATGAAGACATAGTGTTTGAGTAGTAAAGGAAGAAGTGTCCGACAAGAAAGCTCTTGTCTCTTGCATTGACAACTCCAATGAGTCGATAATTGATAGTGGTTGTTCTCATCATATGATTGGCGACTGGAGAAAGTTTCTGTCTCTGGAGGAATATGATGGAGGTGTTGTCAGATTTGGAAATGATGCACCATGCTTGGTAAAAGGTAAAGTATCCATCTCATTGAATGGAAAGAGAAGTGCAGATGAAGTCTACTGGGTAGAAGGTCTTAAGCATAACCTGTTGAGTGTTACTCAACTGAATGACAAAGGATTAATTCTGGAATTCAAAGGTGGAATTTGCAATATAATTGGGAAGAGTGGTGAATTTATTGTCACTGGTAAGTAGATCAGAGGTAACTTATTTCAGTTGAATGCCAAGATAAGTCAGTGTCTAATGGCTAAGTTTGATGATAGTTGGATATGGCATAGGAGACTCTATCACATGAACTTTTACAACATTGTTAAAGTCGGTAAGATCAAGGCGGTAAGAGGATTACCATTGCTGGACAAACCTGAGGATTCTTTGTGCAAAGAATGTCAACTTGAGAAGATGTCTTCCTCAACTTTTAAAGGTAAGTCTTTCTCAGCAGAAAATTTACTTGATCTCGTGCATACTAATTTGTGTGGTCCTATGAAAACTAGAAGTATTCAGGGAGATAGGTATTTTATGATTCTTACTAATGACTTCTCAAGACTGATGTGGGTCACATTATTGAAAGAAAATATGAAGCATTTGGAAAGTTAAAAGCTTTCAGAGCATTAGTAGAGAAAGAAAGTGGTAAAAAGATAAAATGCCTGAGAACTGATCAAGGATGAGAATTCACTTCTGATGAATTCAATAAGTACTGTGAAGATAACGGTATCAAGAGATAGTTGTCTGCCCCAAGGACACCACAACATAATGGCATAGCAAAAAGAAATAACAGGACTGTAGTTGAAGCAGCTAGAACAATGTTGATCCAAGGAAAGGTAGCTCACACTTTTTGGAGGGAAGCGGTGAGCACTGCAGTCTATACTATGAACTGGGTACTCATCAAGAAAGGCAAAGATAAAACTCCTTATGAGTATCGGACTAGGAAAACTCCCACTATGAGTTATTTTAAAGTGTTTGGTAGTAAGTGCTATATCAAGAGAGGTGAGAATTTGAGCAAATTTGATGCAAAATTTGATGAATGAATATTTATGGGATATTCCACTAAGAGCAAAGCTCTCAAGTGTTACAACAATAGAACTTAGAAAATTGTTAAAAGTATCAATGTCAAGTTTGATGAATCCCCTAAGGAACTTGAGGTAACATGCAGCAAAGAAGTAGAAGATGAACCGGGTATAGCCTTCTGGGAACCGGTTAAGAAAGAAACTTGTAAAGATCTTAGTATTCCTGTAATGGCAGAAGCTGCAGTAAGAGAAGAAGAAGAGGATAGTGGAGAAGAAGAATAAAAGCTAGCAAACCAAGATAGAATCATTCCTAGATATGTGAAGCTACACCATGATCCAAAGAAAATCATAGGAGATAAAGATGTAGGGATACTCACAAGAAGAAAAGTGAAGGATAACTCTTGCATGATTTCTGAATTTGAACCCAAGACTTCAAGAGAAGCTCTTACAGATGAAGACTGGATTAAAGCAATGGAAGAGGAGCTAGATCAAATAGAAAAGAATTTAACATGGTCTTTGATGCCCAGACTGGAATATAAAAATGTCATACGTACCAAATGGGTCTTTAGGAATAAGTTGAATGGAGAAGGCAAAGTTGCCAAGAATAAGGATAGGATTGTATGTAAGGGATATGCTCAGGAGGAGGGAGAAGATTATGGAGAAACCTTTGCTCCTGTGGCTATACTAGAAGGTGTTTGAATGCTACTTGCATTTGCAGCATTTAAGGGATTTAAGGTCTATCAGATGGATGTGAAGTCTACTTTTCTGAATGGAATCCTAGAAGAAGAAGTGTATATAGAGCAACTAGAAGGGTTTGCCTTATCAGAAGATAGTGACATGGTGTGTAGATTACACAAAGCCCTATATGGACTAAAACAAGCACCTAGGGCATGGTATGAAAGACTACACTCTCATCTTATGAATATTGGATTTCAGAGAACAAGTGAAGATAGCAACATCTACTTGAAATCAGAAGGTGATGAAATTTTGATTTGTGGAGTGTTTGTGGATGACATAATATTTGGAGGAGATGATAGAATGAGTCATGCATTTGCAGATGAAATGAAGAAAGAGTTTGAGATATCTTTGATAGGAGAAACTAAATTATTCATTGGTTTACAAATTCAACAAATGAAAGAGGGTATCTTTATTACCCAGTCCAAGTATGTCAAAGAGGTATTGAAGACTTTTGGCATGGAGGAAAGAAAACCAGTTGGTACACCGATGGTGACTGACTGTAAACTGACCAAGGAAGATGATTCAGCACTGGTGAATGAAAAAGAGTATCAGTCAATGATCGATAAACTGTACTATGTGGTGCACAGCAAACCGGATATTGCTCATGCAGTGGGCATAGTAGCTCATTTTCAAAAATGTCCAAAAGAATCCCACTTGGTATCTATGAAGAAGATTCTTAGATATCTGAAAGGAACAGTTGATTATGGATTATGGTATCCATATAATAGTGACTATAATCTCAAAGTATATACCGATGTCGATTGGGCAGGTAACATGGATGACCAGAAGATCACAATCGGTGGAGCGTTATTTCTCGATGGAAGACTAGTATCATGGACAAGCAAGAAGCAGAGTTGTACTTCTCAATCTATAGCTGAAGCAGAATATGTGGCAGCATTTATAAACTGCACTCAAGCAATTTGGATGAAGCATGTATTGGAAGGTTTCAAGGTACCTTTATCTGAACCGGTGAACATATTTTGTGATAGCACAAGTGCAATAAACATTTCCAAGAATCTAGTATTGCATGCTAGAGCTAAGCATATTGAGCTTAAATATCATTTCTTGAGAGAGAAAGTTCAGAATAAGGAGGTTGTATTACAACATGTTTCCAGTAAGGAGCAGCTAGTAGATATATTCACTAAGCCCTTACCGAAGACTACATTTACCTATTTGAGAGGTGAATTAGGGGTTCTGCCCCTTCATGAAGTCAACTAAGGTTGTGTGCTCTGCATTAGTCAAGTACTATAGCATCAAATATTTTAGGATTGATGTGTTGATGGAAGCTACTCATTAGGGGGGGCAACATAGTAGATTTTGGAAGCTTATGACTCCACTTTGGCATTGTTGTCAAAGGGGGAGAAGATATATGATAGATGTATGGAGGAGAAGATATCTGATGTATGGAGGAGAAGATATCTGATAATGCAGATACACTGGTCTATGAGGTTTTCAGCTGCAATGCTACACTGAGTATTGCCATCAATGCCAAAGGGGGAGATTGTTGGATATCATTGGCATATGATGAACTGGTATGTTGATATGATGATAATGTATGTTGTCATTGATGTCAATAAGTGTAAGTGAATCAATATGCAGATTAAATAAGTTGGTGAAATGGTATAAAGAGGCATGAGGAGATTCAGTTAACCGGTGTTGGGGTTTCACTAAGCATGATTACCAGGTAGTCTCAGCTCAATGGTTATCGGTTTGGTGATCCAACTTGTACGATGAACTGATGATGCTTTGTGATGAGTTAGCTAAGAGATGTGATCGAGGTGCCATGTCAGCTTTGTGTGCATGAAGGATTGAGGCATAAGAAGATCGACCATGTTTGAAGTCTACCTTGGGAATGATCATTCTTCTTAGTGGTATGAGAAGAGAGCGTGATGGGTTAATGATTCCCATGTGCAGTGATGAATGAATGATGTAGATTGTCTTGTGATCTTTTTGAAATTGTAATGCTTTATGCCATATGTTTGGATAGTCAGGATTGGACCGACTGTGTTGTAAACCTGAGCATCTTAGGGTTTAGGGTTTATGTTACTAACCTATCTGTTGTCTATAAGGTCGATGATGTTTGTTATTGAAAAGTTGTTGGAAAATGTTGTGTGTATGTATCTAAGTGAAGAGATACTTGATACTTGCCAGACCAGTAAGAGGTAAACTGCAGAGTGTGATTGTAGAGTAGAGGATATGAAAAGGATCTGCCTTGGCATGTAGTGTTGTTATCAAATCATAGTTTTTCTTGTTGTCTTCTAATCATTTCAACAGATGGAAAATCCCTTTACTGGGTAGCTTTAACAAGCTTATTGTGAAACATGTAACCAGGTGACTCAAGATCATTGAGTTCTTTAAATCCTCTAGCGAGGTAACCTTTAATAGGGTTTCAACCTTTAACAGGGTATATAGCCATCCCTTAACCGGGTGATCTCTAACAGGATCGGTTCCTAGCAGAACCTTATTGTAAAGTCTTTAACCGGACTAGGCTCCTAACAGGGCGAGCTTCAAAAGAGTTCAAAACAAGCTTGTGGGTATTCATCCCCACCGTGGTTTTTCCCATTTGGGTTTCCACATGAAAAATATGTGTTATGTGTTATGCATTTTTCATGTGTTGTTTATGAAGTATTTGGTTGAAGGATTATGCATGCAGGGTTAATAGGTTATGGTATTTTTAGTATACCACATGCATATGTTTATGGGTGAAGTTGATGTTGTATAATTGATCATATTTAAAGTATTCAGACCTATCAGTTTATGGTGTCTGGTGTCTTACTATGTTTAACCGGTATTGCAATGGTTAAGTTCAATAATGGTGATAACCAATTGGTTTTTCTTTAGCTAGATAAGTTGTTAAGAGAGTTTCTACCTATAATGATTCACCCCCCCCCTCTCAGTACCAGTTGGGGTATCTGTTGTTCATCATTATTCATCACCTCTCACCTTGTAAACTCCTTGTTCTAGTAGGACTGCATAAGTCTGTGTGCACCAAATCTAACTGTTTGGTAGAAGATTGTTCTTGTCCTTTGAACATTCCCTTTGTTTGTTTTCCCACTTGACATTCTCTGCAAACATTGTTATCTAGTTTAGTTAGTCTTAGTAAATCTCTCATAGCTCTTGTCAAACTAATCTTTACAAAATTTGCAAAGTTGATGTTACACATCTCTGGTGCCATAGCCAACTTTCATTGATATAAGATAATAGGAAATTCCCTATCACAACCTCTAATTGATAGATGTTTCCTCTTGTCCTTTTTCTTGAAGCAATCATAGTTCTGGATCTCTTTTCGATCTCACAACCATCATCCTGAAAAACAACATTGTAACCATTCTCGCACATTTGTCCAACACTTAAGAGATTATGATGCAATCCTTTCACATAGTATACATTATCAGTGTTATATTTTCCATCAAAAGTAATAGAACCTATTCCAACAATCTATGCAATCTAATCATCTCCAAATCTAACAAAACTGCCATCATACTTTTTAAGTTTTACAAACTTACTTTTAATATCATTCATATGATTTGAACATCCACTATCAACCAGCCATTCATTTCTATCTCTTCTAACATGACATGCTAATGCAACAAAATCAACAATCTTAATATTACCTTTCAGAGATATCTCCTTATTATTGCTAGGTTTAGGTTCATCCTTTTCTACCAAGAATAAAAAGTCATCATCTTCATAATTTAACTCATCATCTAAAATACCAACATCATCTTTAACATAGTAGGATTTATCATTAAACTTTCCTTTGTTTTCTTTAAACTTTTCTTTTGTTCCTCTCTTCGGACATCTAGATGCATAATGACCAATCTTTCCACACTTAAAACATTTAAGAGGTAACAAGCATTTATACTTGTTGGTTCCTCTCTTTAGCTTTCTTACAAATTTTGCTTCCATTTCATCCTGGATCTCATCATTTGAATCTTCATCCATAGCTTTTGTGGCTTTAAAGGTTGTCTCACTTCATCCTTTGTCTTTGCCAAATTTCCTCATGTTGAATGTAGTCAAGGTGCCACACAATTGTTCCTTGTTGAACTTAGACGGATCATAGGTTTCTTCAATAGCTAAAATCTTGTAACTGTAACACTTTGGTAAAGTCCTCATAATATTTTCTATCACATCCTTATCATCCAAGGTGTCGAAAAGATCTCTTATCTCATTCACTACACTATCAAACTTCTGAAAATAACTTGTTATGTATTCACCATCTTCCATCCTTGAGTTCTCATATCTGCCTTTAGCAGTCTATATCTTAGCTAGTTTAACTCTGTCATTTCCTTCATATATGTTTTTTAATCTTTCCCAAACTTCATAGGCAATATCTAATGCAACAACCTTCACTAATTCAGTTTTAGCTAGGGCACTAAATATAGCATACCTTTCTCATTCATTTTCTTCGTAGGCTTCAATCTCATCTAGGGTAGTAGGTCCATTTCTTGGCATCACATATTTAGTCTCCACAACTTTCCAAGTCTTATAACTTAGAGAAATCAAATATCCCCACTCTCTAGAAACTATATTTAGATCCTTCAAAAGTAGGAATAGTCAATTTATGTGCTATTGGATCTCTTCTAGCGGTTAGTCTCACTTTCTAGGAACCAAAGCTCTAATACTAATTATTGGATAGCCTAGACAACTGAGAAGGGGGTGAATCAGTTCTCAATTAAAATATTTTACTTATTCCACACAGATACGTCTAGTAAATTAATTCTTGATTACTTAACCATATATTGATATAAGCATGAGAGAGGAAACTCATGAAACATATACATGAAACACCATATTTTATGTGGAAATACCAAGAAGGAAAAAACCACGGAGAATGTTAATTCTCACGTATATAAAAACTGTTAGGGTGACACTAGTTAAAGTGATTTTTACAAAGGGTGGTTCACTACCAAATTGCTCACTGCATGTGGTCTCATTGCTTGGCTAAAACCACCATAAAAAGAGGAGGGATCATTTCCCAAAAGAAGATGAAGGAAAATGATGTAATCCACCACTGTAGCAGAACTGCCACTAAGTTGCAATGATGGAAGAGACCTTTGCCTCATTGCCTTTGGTACTTAACAATATTAGCGCACGACCACACTGATCAACCACAACTACACACAATCTCACACAAATTCACACCAATAGGAGACAAATCTTTTTCAATCCACTTACATCTATATCTCTTCATTATAATCATCCTTTATTTATACTAATCTATTGAATGAGAAGTCTCCCAAGTTGGCCAAATAATTTAACGAAACACAATTTCAAATAGGTCTACACTCAACATTCTCATAGTAGAATGGAATGACAAGTGGACCATGCCACAATGCACTTCATCGATCAAAACAATACGTTAGCCACACACCAAAATCACCGAAGCAAAAATAGAACATTCAAGGTCAGCCATACCTTGAATGAACATATCCACAACCATAATTCCAGAGCACACCATCACATCCAGAATCAGAATAACAAAGATAAAAACATAAAAAACATAAATCCAAAATATCATCATCAGAACCAAAAATGCGAAGAAATGCGGAAAACTGCAAACATTGTTGAACACCATCATCATTGAATGCACTTCCAGAGTATCAAATCATAAGAATGATGTCCCAAGGCAACATACCAAAACTTCATGACTATAACTCCAACATATTAGAAATGTGGAGCACAAACCAATCACTAAAATATAGAATTAATATGTTGACATCAATGACAGCCATACTGAAACACCATTAACTTCACATTTGCAACAACTCCAACCTAACTTCTTTCTCTAGAACTTTCTCTCTTAGGAAATGATACCAAATAGAAATATGTTTAGTCCTTTAATGCATCACCAAAATATTTGAAATGTCTATAGCACTTGTATTATCACACATAATAGAAATGGGCTCACCACACATCACCTTGATATCCTTCAATGTTTGCTTCATCCAGGTCACCTAAGAGTAGCAGGATGCTACAGCAATATAATTAGTCTATGCTATTGACAAATATGTTGAATCTTGTTTCTTACTAAACTAGGAAACCAATCTATCTCCCAAGATAAATGCAGTACCACTAGTACTTCTTCTGCCATCCACACAACCAGCCCAATCAGCATCAATGTAAGCCTTCAAAGAGAAGTCATCATCCTTCTTATACTACAAATGATAATCTGGAGCCCCTTTCAAATATCTAAATATTCTTTTAATAACTCTATCATGATTTTTTTAGGATTACCTTGATATCTGGAAACCAAACAAAACACATATATCAGGCTTGAAGTAGTCAAGTATAGTATTCCTCTAATCATAGACCTATAGAGATTGTGATAAACTCCTAGAGACTCATCATCCTAAATCAAATGACAACTTGTAGCCATTGGGGTACCCACTGGTTTAGAATTCTCCATGCCAAATTTCTTTAGCATATCTTTCACCTACTTAGCTTGAAAAATAAAGATACCATCATCTAACTAAGAAACTTGAAGTCTAAGAAAGAAAGAAAACTCACCAATCATTGACATCTCAAATTATTTCTACATTTCTTCTTTAAATTTCTTACATGCACAATCATCTCCACCAAAGATAATGTCATTGACATATACAACAAATATCCACAGATTGCCTTCCTCAACCTTAAAGTAAATATTGCTATATGTTGTACCTTTTCTTGAATCCTTGTCGAAGTAAGTACCTTTCGAACCTTGCATTCCAAGCCTTAGGAACTTGCTTCAGGCCATGCAATCCCTTTTTAAGTCTGAAAATCATGTTTAGATCCTTTGTCAACTGAAAACCATCAGGCTGCTCTATGTAGACTTCTTCTTTTAACTCTCCATCAAGAATGCGAACATGACATCCATCTGATACACCTTAATAATTTTGAGTTGCAAATGATAGAAACATTTTAATTGCCTTCCTTCTAGCCACCAGAGAAAAAATGCCCTAGAATAATGTCTTCGACTTGAGAACATCCTTTGCAAACCAATGTAGCTTTGTTTCTTGTCACTTCTCCTTCTCCATTCAGCTTGTTCTATAACACCCACTTTCTTCCTATAATATTATTGTTTATTAGTCTAGGGACTAGTTCCCATATCTCATTGTTCTTATTTTAATCAAGCTCTTCATTCATTTCCTTCATCCATCCTTCATTATTGTTAGCATTTGAAAATGTTTTGGGTTCGACCTTTGATAAAAGACAAATATTTACTTGCTCAATTGCCTTTTCAAGTCTTCCTCTAGTTTTCCCATCTTCATTCTTATCACCAATGATCTAATCTTCTAAATCATTCTTTTGAACATACTTTGTTGAAGTCTTAGGACCTTCTCTGAATCCTTCTCCTTTGTTTCCTTTTCTTCATTCTCTTCATCTTCTTCAAAAATGTAGGGAACGCCTTCTAATCCATACTCTTATGTAGTTTCATTACAATCTTCATTTACTATAACATATATTCTTTCAACCATATTCTTGAGCCCTTTGTTGTAACTATTATCACCAAATAATGCATCCGACCTAAGCCTAAACTCAACTTACTGGTGAAACATGGGATCTCCTTCAGATTGTGGGTAACCTATAGTGAAGGAGAACCTCTATATTAGGTTGGTTCCTCTACCTATGAACCTATACGGATGACTTTTCTGAGAAAAAGAGAAGAAGATTGCCTGGAATGAATTAACAATGCTAAAAATAATTTATAATTAACTAGGTGATTGACCAAAAGTGGTTTTCCAGTCCTGTACCTTGCTTATTAAAAACTTATAATGACCCAATAGAACCATATACTTCACACAAAATATGATTTCCAAGATTTCATACATCAACATTTCACAAGGAGGATATTTTTCTATGTTGTCCTTAGGAGGAAAAAGAAAGTTTTCACAACTAAAACAACTACAAATATTTTCCATAGCTTATTACCTATATGAAAGTACCAAAATCTATTCAAGTGTATGTATTTCAAACATATTTTGAGATTTTAAGATTAAAACATAGAAAATTATGCTCAAAACTAATTTAAATACTTTAGAACAACCACATATAAAGGCAAAAATGACTCAAATTGACACAAAAAAAGTAACTTAAAGTATAATAAGTGAGTGAGATTGTTAGATATTGCTTTGAAACTTGTATTACAATGATAAATCAATCCTAAAAGTGACTAATTTTATGAGTTACAACTTGTTTCAATGCGTACAAAGTGTTGGAAAAATACAATAATAATTGCCAAATATTAAGAAGAACTAGATTAAGAAGTTTTAGCCTACTTATTTAAGTACAAAAGCATCATAAATGCTTGCATTATGCTTGTCTTGAAGGGTTGAAGAATTCTTTTATGTGTTGGGTTGATTATAACTAATTTTGGCTCCAAAAAGTTCTCCAAACTGCCTCAAACTGCTAAATGAATGCAAGAAAGACTCTTCCTTTGACTAGTTTATGAGTAAGGTTTTAAATTTTGTTGCCTTGATCCCTGGAAGTGGCTAAAAGGTCTTCAAACTACCCTATACTTACTCAACTGCTTGACAACATGTCAACTTTTCCCTAGATGCTTGGGAAGTTGCCCCATGTGCCCTATATTTCTACTCTATCTTGCTAAAGTATTAAAGAAACTTCTTTGAATGCTTGTAACCACACACCAAATGCCTTGGGCCGGATATAATTATTTTTTTGCAATAGAAGCCTTCATAACTACTTGTAAAGGTCTTCAACCATCTTCAAATTATCCATTGAATGCCTCTTTATCCATTGGGCAGCTTGTTGTTCTCAATTTACACCTTAACCATACCTAACATCACCACCTTGCTAATGATCCTCGATTCCTATAACATTGTGAATATGACCATTAATCTTTTCCTCCATAAACTGCCAACTACCATTATTAGTGACTCAATCAATTCACTATCAAAATTTGGTCATGCCTCTGCAACTCTTCATCTCTAATCATTGTTATGGCAATAAATGCCAATGTCCTCCAGCATACTCTCTCTTGACATCTATCATTATCTTCTAACAACAACACATATATAACTCATGATTGTATCTCTTTACAACTCAATAAACTTTTCAATTTCTAATTTTTTGTGACTGTGGTTTTCAAATACCAAACAACTACCTTGGGCTCCATTAAACAATGTGATTAAATATCTAATTCCAACCTCTTTTATATGTTGGCCCAAACTGCAATGGTGATTATTAAAACTAAGGTTATATTAGCCACTGCCTTAATGCATTTTGCCTTGACTGAGAACCTTGGACCTGCATGAACTATTATTCTGTGAGGGCTTCTTAAAATTATAATTTAAAATTGTCATATTTAGCATTTGCAATTAATGATTGTTATAACATGTTGGCATTTGCATGAAGATTGTATTAATGATATGTTATGTTGTCATTCATGTCAATTGAACCGGTAATGATATTATTGATATTGTTGTAATATTGTTACTGTAACCGGTAGGATGAATTTGTGTGGAGAATTGGTAACCAGTGTAACAGTGTAAATCTTATCTATTTTTGTAACCGATAAACCCTACCTATTGTTTTTTATAAACCCTAACCGATTAAGTTTGGTGAATTGGTTACATTGGTTTATGATCTGATGATGAGCGGTAATGATGATGGCACACATGATTATTGTATGAAGACAATTCCAAGAGATTTTGGTGAGTTGTTGTAATGGTTTTTGTCTAGGGAATAAGCAAATGTATTGCATCTAATGCAAAGTGCGTGATGAGTTATTAAGTTTGATGAAGCGGTGATCAAGGAGTGATCAAGGTTTTCTTGATTAATGAGCAGTGATTGCTATGTAATCCAATTGTCATACTTGAGCCGAATTTGTTTGTAATCTCGATGAGAGTCAGGTTTTTGTTGTGTTACCGACCTAGTTGATTTGTCTTTAAGGTTGATGAAGTTGTTTATTTTTGAGTGAGTTGGCAAACAGATAGACACGGTTCAGTTGAGTGTGTGGTTTCCTAATCGGATAATGTATTTACAATTTGAGTAAAGGCAGATAGGAGCATGAAATGGATCTGATCAAGCAAGTGTAGTGCTATTTAGACAGATCAGCAAACTCCTGTTGTTTTCTAACAATTACAACAGAATTGAAATCCCCTAACTGGGTAAGCTCTAACAAGCTTGGTGCTACTCAAATCCTCTAACAAGGTAGTCCATTAGATTGGATTTTCAAATCCTCTATCGAGGTTACTCCTAACAGGGTATTTCTTCTAACAAGGCATTTGTAGTCAATCCCTTAACCGGGTGATTCCTAACAGGATCAGTTCTTAACAAGACTTTTTGTAAAGCTTTAACAGGCTAGGCTCCTAACAGGGCGAACTTCAGAAGAGTTCAGATATTATCTTGTGAGTCTCATCTCATTGTGGTTTTTACCTATTTGGGTTTCCACATCAAAAATATTTGTGTCAAGTGGTGAATGTTTATGTGGTTATGTTTTCATGGTTAATTTACTTAACTATTTCTGATAATTCATGATAACCAAAAGTATTGAAGATATGAAGAAGTTTTTTACTATTAATTTGTTGTAACAGATAACCGGTTTATCTTATGAGTTTTTATCTTGACAGATTTATTATTCTAAGTTTACTTTGAGAGATTGGTTGGTGAAGTTTATTCTCAGTTTTTCTATCTATTGATCCACACCCCCCCCCCCTCCTCTCAATAGTTGACCGGATACTTATTCTTTCATCATACCATCATAACATACCTTTGTTTCCTAATAAAGCACAAAAAATTCATCCATACCTTGTTCCTACATATGTTTATGATGAATATCAAGTTTAAAGACCCTTCCTTTCTCATGACTAATGACATTCTCTTTATGTTTTCTCATTAGTTATCATTGTGCCTTTGGGTTGCCCTTTCATGACTGTGAGTTCATCTTTATGACAACCTGCCACACACACTTAAGAATAACCTTATTTGAATAATCATGTCTCTTTTATCTCTATTCAACTTCATGCTCTCAACCTTGGGGGTACAGACTGTAACCTCTTATTCATTCTCTGAAGAGTCCCTTGATTATGATCTTGTCCTTCATATGCTAGAGAATCAATGCTAATAGAAGCACTAACAACATACAAATCTTAACCACCAATTTTTTCTCTATTTTCATAGACTGTCTCACACCTTTTATCATGCCTAAACATGACTCCCCTATAGGATATATGAGCATAAAATAAAGTGTTGTGATGTCTTCTATGTTGCCATTTTCGTTTCTCAATAGCTTTGAACCTTTTTGATCTTTTAGCACCACTAGACTTGGTTGCTACACACCTTTTGATAGACCAATTATTCATCATCCTATAACCATTACCTTTCATACTACACACTATCACACATTGGATAGTTAAATGTTGTCCATAAAGTACTCCATATCATTGTTTTCCTAAAAACTTAACTGTAAAACTATCATCATTCTTGTAAAGGTCTTTGAAGGAATATGCTCAATGGGATGGAACATCAAGACCTTTGATAGGGCTTAAGCAAAGAATTAGCACCTTCATAATGCTTAATCCTAAAAAATAAACTCTAATCCCCCTTTGTGGATAGACACAACAATGGAGTTAATCACATATCATTAATGATAGTAATCTAAGCAACAATGAAATTTTTTGGTAAGGGTAAGACAAGGGACACGAAGAGAAAAATCTTGGCAAATGAGACAAAAATACAAAACAAAATTGACACTTGCTTTAACAAGAAAACCTTTTCATTTATTCACCATGGAATGTTCTCAATTCCATATGGGAATGTCTCACACCTTTGTAGCTTTGTGGCTGCTGATTGTAACACATATTGGTAACCCATGATAAGTCTTAATGATGCATTTTATTTGGAGGAACAAAAAGAAATAAATATACATCCATCATACCAAAGAAAAAGCCTTGTTTCTTATACCCATTAACACATAATCCCCACAAATATGAAAGGAGTTGAGCAGATATGCAAGAAATGTTTCACTATTGCTTACCTGCCACCGTGTAATGAAAATATAACTCCACGCATCCACCTTCTTCATAGAATCTCAACAAGTGTTCCACACTCTCAACACTCTTATCTTCAACTTGATGGACCTTTTAAATTCCAATATCCAACAAAACAACCCATGTTGGTCACTGGCCGAAAAAGAAGGCTCCTTTATGCCTAGTAACAATAAACCCTACCTCCTACATGCTACGTCAGAAGAAGAGAAAGACCAAAATTGATTTTCCCTCTTTGTTTTTACATAGAAACTTTTCAACAATATGCCTCTCTTATTATTCCCTTTGCATGTCATGTGTATGCGTGGAAAAGTTCCTTCACCCTCAAAACCTAATGTATTGATATTTTGAAATGTGGCATATACTTGACTTATGAGAGTCTAGTGTAAAGTTGAAATGATTAGACTTAAATAACCCCTCATAACACCCAAAAATAATTTTTCCAAACCCCCTTTTGAAGCTTCAAGACTCAGGGTAGATGATAAAACAAATTTTAATCTAAAATGTTTAAATAACCTCTATGAAATGCTTGTCTGCTAAGCATCTAGGACTAACTGCCTTGACACTTCCATTGGGATATAGAGTCATAAAAGGCCATAAAACAACTGAAACTCGAACCTGAGGCTGTTTTTAAAAAATCCTACACAGCAAGCTAGCTAACTGAAGCCAACTCCTACAAGGGACCTAAACTGAAAACAATGTGCACTAGCACTTAGAGGAAACAAAAACTTAACAAAGTTAGCATCCTACAAAACTTATTTGACCCCTAACAACCTATCCTAATATATACAAGGGACTAATTTAACCTTAGAAACAATGCTTAAGATGAATGTCATTGATTGGGATTGGTTCAAACCTCTCCATCCAACTAGGATAGCTGAAATGCATTGTGGTGCTTACATTCAGAAATAATGTATGATCCACTCCAAAATACATCAAATTTAGAGTGTTTGTCCGATTTTCTCGTCAACTCATCCCATTTCAAGACTATATCACCTTCTTTGAATGTTCTTGAGGATTCTCTCTTATCAAATGACCTCTTGACTTGAGCTTTATGCTTCTCTATCCTCTTCATGGCTTCATTTCTAGCCTCTTCTAGCTCAACAAGTTGAGCCAATCTTGCTGCCATTGGTTCCTCTTCCATCATATCAAGTTGATTCACCAAATCAAGAGCTAGGAGCTCAAGTGAAATGGGCAATCTAGCCTCTTTACCATAGACTAACATATATGGAGAATGTCTTGTAGCTCTTTTTGGGAGTGATTCTATCAAGCCAAAGTGTTAATTTTAACTTAGTATGACATGCTCTTTGGTTACCCTCAATTGTCTTCTTGATGATCTTGATTAAGTTCTTATTCGTTGAATCTGCTTGTCCATTAACTTGAGGATAATAATTAGAAGAAGTATTCAAGTAAACACCATTTTTCACAACCCAATAAGTTATTTTAGTGCAATAAAAGAAAGAGCATTATCTGAAACTATAGATTTTGGGACACAAAACCTTGAAATCGGATCTTCATAAAAGCTTAGGACAACAAACTCATTGGCCTCATTGAGTGCCACAACTTCAATCTATTTTGTAAAATAATTAGTGGCTATGAGCACCCACTTATGATGAACACTTGAAGGAGGATTTATGAATCCAATGAAATCTAAACCCCACTTCATGAAGTATTGTTCAACTTGTATGGGCTACAAGGGAAGGGCTACTAATTTATCTTTACCTACAAGTATGGCACATTCCTTAAACTTTCTAACCCATGAGTGAGCATCTTTGAACAAACTGGGCCAATAATAGCCACTTTTCATGACCTTAAGAGTTGTTACTCTTGATGAAAAGTGACCTCCAGTTGACCCTTCATGGAACTCATGCAACACTTTATCAACTTGATCAACTTCTACACACCTCAATAATACACCATTGAAATCTTTCTTGAAAAGAACACCATTCAAAAGGACATAAGGAATGAATTGTAATCTATGATACCATCTTTTGGCTCTATCAAAACCTTGAGGACACTCACCAGTTTGTAAAAAATGAATCATATCATTTACCCAACTTGAAGAAGAGACATGTGCAATAGTTTTTTCTCCATCCTGAAGTACAAGGACAACTTCTTGTTCATGTTCTTCACTGTTGTTTCTGGTCCCAACAAGTTTTTTGTACAAGCCTTTTCCCCTAACTAGCTTAGTGACTTTAATTTCCATATCATATTCCATTACTTTGGTCACCCAACCAGCTCTCTTGTCATTGAGATCTTTGCTTAACAAAAACTCTTTCACACTTGGGTGAGTAATCGTCAAAATAATCTTATTGTTTGATAACATATACCTAAATTTATTCAACCTCCTTATAACAACAAGCACATGTTTCTCAACAAATGTATACCTTGGCTTATAGTCTTTGAGTCCTTAACTGAAAAAGGCTAAAGGATTCTCCAAACCTTCACCATTTTGGTGTACCAAAATAGTTGAGATGGAATCAATATATCCATTAGCATACAAAAATAAATTCTTTGAAAAATCTAGGTTTAATAGTGTAGGTGCAGTTGCAAGTGCCTCTTTTATAGACTCAACTTTTCTTGCCATCTTTGGTCCGGCTGAAAGGCATATTTTTCTTCAAACATAGATGTTAAAGGACTCAACAAATCAGCTATATCAGGTATAAACCTTCTAACAAAGTTGATTCTACCAATGAAACTTTGTAAATCTTTCTTATGTGCTAGCAAAGGAAGAGCTAAAATGGCACTTACTCTTTCAGGATCAATAGTAATTTCATGTTTTGACACTACATAGCCCAACAACTTACCTTCATGAACAAAAAATACACATTTTTTGGGATTAAGATAAATCCCAAACTCTATGCACCTTTCAAAAATCTACCTCAAATGAGTTAGATGCTCACTTGCATTCTTCGAAAAAATAGTGATATCATCTAAATATACCAACACCATTTTATACATCAAACCTTGAAAGGCCATATCCATGGCTCTTTGAAAAGTATCCCCGGCATTAGATAAACCAAAGGGAATCTTCTTGTAGGCCATGGCCCCCCACTTAGTTGCAAATGTTGTTTTATACTGGTCCTCCTCTTTTACTAAAATATGATTATAACAGGAATATCCATTAAGCAAAGAAAATCTTTCTGAACCTGAAAACACTTAAAGGATTTGTTCCATAGAGGGCATTGTGTAATGGTGTTTTAGGTAGGCTTGGTTAAGGTCTCTAAAGTCCACACAAATTCTGATTTCTCCACTCTTTTTCCTTACCGACACTAAGTTGGATGCCTAAGAAGTATGTTTGGTGGCAAATATAATGTCGCTCTCAATAAGTTTATTCAACTCTTTGACCATAAGGGGCTCAAGTTTAGGATTGAGGGGCCTTTTTTTTTATTTTACGGGCTTGGCATTAGGCTTAAGTTCAATAGTATGCTGGGCAAGTTGGGGATCAAACCCTTTTAGATCACTATATTCCCATGCAAAGAAATCATTAAAATCTTGACAAAGTTGAAAAAAAGCAGTATTTTCCTCATTTGAACATACCTTACCCAGTTTGAGTAACTTACCCTTGAAAAATTCCACCTCTTCATAATAATCTTATTGAATTGGCATGCTAGTTTTTGGCCTTTTGGCTTGGTCATCAGAATTAAAAATAGACTCTAAAGTAGCCAAACGTTTTGACACTTTGTTTTTAGCTGAATAACTTGCTCACCATAATGCTATTGAAATGTCTCTTAGCATGCATGTGAAAACTTGGCCTCTTCCCTTAGAAAATTCACTATTTGTTGATCACTATCAAATACTTGCCAATGAATGTTATTATCAGGGACTGCATGCCTAACAACAACATGAACATGCTACTATTTTCTATTCTTTCTAATTTCATCAAGTATATCATATTGAGCACCTATTGCAGCTAATCTATCAACATTTTTATTCTCACTTCTAGGTATGGACAACAATTTAAAAGCTTCAAAATCATCAATGAGGTCCCATACTCTATGCTTATATGACTAAAATATTATTCTTTGTTCTATGAAGGCCTCTTATCTGATTGACAATGACTTCACTGTCTCCAAACACTTGTAAACAACTAATACCTTTTTTCCTACCCATTGAAGACCATGCATTAAAGCCTCATACTCTAATGTATTGTTTGCGCAACTGAAAGTGAACCTTAATGAAGAGTAATAATTATCACCCTTAGGAGATATAAGCATGCAACCTCCACTAGCACCATTTTTCCTTCTTAAACCATCAAAGAACATCTTCCATACTTCATTTTATTGTTGTTTGTATTGTTGTTCATCACTCTTTTCAAGGTTAGGTACAAAAGAATCAAGTTCATAAATGAAATAAACTCCCAATCCTACCTCCTCTTGTTGTTCATTTTTTATACTTTGTGAGTTCTCAAATGCCCACTCATCTAGAAGTATATGTGGTATGTGTTCAACTTGAGTATCTAATTCCTTTGCTACAAGATGGTCTTCTATATCTGAAATGGTGCAATTTGCATTTATAATAGCAGGTACATATGGCTCAAGATGATATTTAGAAATTGTTTCCAACTTTATGGTGACTTTGGTACCCTATCTAGTCCTAAAGAGAATGTGTGACCAATCAGAAGACAAGTATCCACCAATTTTAGCTATGAAATCCCTAGATAAGAATATGGAAAAGTATGGAGGCAACTCTATAACATAGATATCTTGGGTATGGAGAATTTTGGATATGCATGCAATGTAAGATTCTTTTTATTTATGGCTCCAACTATGTTAACAAAAGTACCATCTGGTTGCACTACTCCCTTTTTCTAGTGGTTCATATGCAATTCCTAGCTTATCAACAATTTGTTTATGAATGACTAAACTACTAGCCTCAGAGTCTATCATACAATTATGAACTAGATGGTCACCTATGATCAAGGAAACATAAAATGGTGGAGGTTTAACTTTTGAATCTTGTTGTTCCTTATTAATTTCAGTGTTATTTGTCAACACAACCTTGGAATTCTCTCTATTAGGCTCACTAGATATGCTCAAATTTGATAAGGCTCATTGGAGAAGGTCCTTTTGGCCAAGAATACTCAAGGAGTCCCACATAGAAATAGTTACATTTTTTTTCTTCATATGCTCAAGAATATTAAAAGGAGACACACTAACCTTTGATTGACCCTTTAGAGTAGAGGTTTCAATATGCATAGGAGATGATTGCAGTGGATTTTTGGGTTGTTCCTTCCTTGCCACAACCTGATTTCTTTGCAATATGTGAATTTTAGCATCCTTTGACAAGCTAGCACCACCACTTAAAGGACAAACAATAGTAGAAGGACTGGGAGCAACTTGTTTTCCATTTAACACTTGGTTTGTTGGTGTAGAAGTATTCACGATATGTTGTCCTCCATCCATGGCTCTCTTTTTACGTCTTGTGTTGTCTGCAATAGATGGACTATCTTAATTCACACCACAAACTCCTCACCTTGCCAATTGAGAAGAGTTGTCTCATGTGTTTGTTAGACACAATGCACCACTGAGAGGGGGGGTGAATCAGTGGTTCTTAATCTTTTTCCCTTCAACTAACTTATCTGAGTATACTGGCTATGGGATCTAACAAAATGGAGACATACTGGTTAGTGAGGAGACCAAATCAAAATAATCACACAAAAAGAGGCATCTCATAACACTAGGATGTATGAGGAAAACCCAAGATGGGAAAAACCTCAGTGAGCAATGTTGCTAGAGTTTACTGCTCCAATCCAACCTCACAATAAAAACATTGTTACAAAGTTTAGGGTACTAACCCCTGACTTTAGGGAACCAACCCAAGGAGTACCAACCCCTGACTTTAGGGCACCAACCCAAGGAGCTACAACCCCTACCTGATTTATGGGCTACAACTCAGTGTTCACAATATAAACATCAAATACATAAGTTGTTATCTTGTTACAAGTGAACCTTGCAACTATTTCATATAATCTTCCCTGTCAGTAAGGTATCTCCTCAACCTTACCAATTCTCTGCTCACTCTGACTGAATCTCCACCAACTAAGTCACTATCCTGCTGGATCTTCTCTTCTTACTCACTGCTCTCTCTCTTCTCATTGTTGTTGCTTACCAGTTCACCTTTCTCTCTGTCAATTCTCACCTCCTTCAGCTCTTTGCTTCTCTCCACAAGTACCATGCTTATTTGGTTCTATGCCTCCCTACTCTGCAACTTCCTTCACCTTTGCTCTGTCAGTATGGACACTGCCACTTCTGCTTTTCTACCAGTTGATCACTTCAACCTAGTTCTCTATCCCTCTTACTCTCTTCTCATATATTCATGGAGTACTTTGTTGTTTTTCTCTTACATGCAAAAGTAACACTTAGTCACTTTGCAACAACACGATCTTCTGTAATTCAGCAGCACCAACTATCTCTTAGGCTGCCTTCTCGCCAAAAACCAATTCAAACTTGGCGCCTTAGGGTTTTCTTCACTGATCACAAGACACATCGAATCCAATCAAATCCTATCGGATCACAACTCGGAGATGTCTATCTACACATATCTATAATTTACGTGCCTTCCAGAACATGCCTTCCTTCTTCAGCAACCTGCAATCAATCTTTCAGCTTTTCTCAATCAGTCACCATAAATGGCCTAGCTGTCTCCTTCGCCTATTTCAATCCACACAATCAATATGTCCTGGATCTCGAGTTGTACAACTCTGCAACTCTACCTCGAGCTTTGCAGTCACCATTAATTTTGGACCAGTAACAACTACCTCACCGACCTTACTTCACTGACCTATGCAGGTTTCATAGGCCACTTCATCTTCACGTGGCATTATAGTTGGTATCCACCTTATCACACTACTTTTTTGGTTTAGCTTGGTCACCGACCACACACTCTACCAGTTCCTCTTCACTTCTGGTTAACTAATCTTGTCGATATCTCACATTCTACCAATTCACTCATCATGTCAGCACTTGTTGAGTTGTCGGTGGAACACCTAAACCGGCCTTTAGACATGTCTATCCAAATCATGCACATTTGTAACAAATGGGACTCTTCTACACCCGCACCTTGTCCATATTACTATTGAGACATATTGATGACACCAAGTCATCACACTCCAACTGTTCTGCAACAACCTTCCTTCATCATCCAAGTATCCCATGTATATTCTTACAGACTCACTAGCATTCTTCTTTATTAAATCGGTTCTTCCTTCTACAAGAGGATGGTCACCAGGTTGTCATCAATGACAACACATTAATTATTCTCCCATATTGATCCATCTTCTATATTAGTTGACATCAAACTCTAATGCCAACAACCTCTTGTTCATTAGTTGACATGAATGTCAGTGATATCGATAACATCCTATACCGATTTGATATCGATGACAACACAATGCCAACAATCTCCCCCTTTGACAAATATGGCAAAGGACAATGTCGAGATAACATTTCTCCTTGCATCCACCAAGAACGGTCATGAATCTCTCTTCCCTTATTACCGAGTGCATCTCCATTTTGAAGATTATGCACAACATCATCTCAAACATCAACACTTGAGATGGAAAGCTCAGGTACCAAACAACACTTTACAGCAAACACTGGTCTCTCTCCTTCTTTAAGCATCTACTGAATCTTCTTTTGTGTTCAGTATATCTGATATTAATCTGATGATATAGCTCTAAACTCCCGCTGAACCACATATCTCTAGTCTTCATTTCTCATCTGCTAGATTCCAAAATAGTACTCACCTCAATACCTGCAACATCTGTTATCATGACCACAATGCCAGATTCCAAAAGGTTGCATTTCGTTTCATGTCGGGTTCACTAGCCAAGTCACATATCCAACCTATTGACCCTTTAGGTTGTATAATCATAAGATCAGTTACTGGACCACCATAAGTCATTCAGGTCCTTTTCAATTATTACCTGGGACGTAACCTCATCCATCCAGGCTACCAGAGTTACTACAATGATCCCTCAACATCATTGACATACATAACCTGCAACATCGATCAACATCCATGTTGATAACATGTTGGACATACCGGTCTCTTGTTTCTTTCAGGACACTTTCCTCTTGCCGGTAGTAGTTGTTCATCTCCTTGACCACTTTTCAACTAAGGGGTGAATGATCTGATCAATATGTGACTCCCCCTAAGTCTTGCATCTCCTTTAAACTATAGGAGATAACACTTGTGCATTTAATGCACAATGCCGATCCATGGTCCTATGTTCTTGCTTCTTCCTCCATGCATGTTTGGTCTCACTTTTCTTCCCCTTTTCAACCCAGGGAGCAGATTTCATCTTCTCCTACTAATCAACACTTACACTTCCAGATTTAGCACCAAGATAGGAGGTAGTGTTCTAGAAGCACACCACATCCATGCTAGCCTCATGACATGGGAACCTTCTATTGTACCTATTCGCTCTTCTTCTTCTTGTCATGTCATTTTGGCCATCTGTCGATTTCCTTGGATACCTTGCATGATCAGGAACACCACTCATCTTGTTCCATGCAGGTCTCTATTGCTTGTATCCTCTGTAACTGCTTCCATGCTGAGCATGACTATTCAACCGGTTGTTGTAGGATTACAAGTTTTTCTTCATGCAATCATAACTTCTATGTCCAGGTCTATTGAAATTATGGCATACAACATTAGCAATACCTAAAGAGGGGGTATGCATTCTTCTTCCCCTAGATGGATTATGCTCATATGCATACAATCTATAGCCATTTGATTTATTATGCCTAGGAAGAACACTCTGTCTATTCTTAGGCCTCATTTTACATTCTTCTACCCTATGCCCATAACCTTTGCATCCAAAACAATAATCAAAGAGAGGAGGCTTATTACTTACAAATTTATTTTTCCAAACATGAGGTGTTCTTACTGGTTTGGCATCTGCATTTTTCTTTCTCTGGGAAAGGATCTAGGGTTGTGCATTCTCTACAGATCTTTCATTTGTTCTCTTCTTTTGCCATGCTTGTCTTGACTTGGTGGCAGCATCATTTCTTTGTCTTCTACCGATAGGTCTTCCCTTATTCATGCTATCGCTAACACTATCTTCCCTCATCTTTCCTTTTTCTTTCAGATCTGCATTATTTCTCCATGCAACATCATTATTCATTCTCAGCTTGAGTTCATCTTGACATTTCTCAAGTTCTTTTATGAGATTCTCCATCTCTTCCTTCATCTTCTGACATTCCTTGTCATTTGTTTCTACTTCTAGCTGGAGCTCCTCACATCTCCTCTCCTTATCATCAAAGACTGACTTCAACTCACCAATCAATCCTTTTGCCTCTTCAAGTTGAGATGTCAATATATAGATATTTCTATTTGATTCTTCAAGATATATTCTAAACTTGTTGCATTCATCATGAACTGAAGCTTTGTAATTTTTGAAATCCTTTCTAACACTTTCCAGCTCATCTAGTGCACTTACTAGTTCACATTCAAGATCTACTTCGACTTCATATTCATCATCATTCCCAAACACATCTTGTCGATGGGATCTATTCGTCTTGTCACACTCTAATGTGTGTGCACCACTTTCTATCTCTTGTTCCATGAAGAGATGAGTTTCCTCTTCATCAAAATTGTAGCACCTAACGGATCTGCTGTCAACACTTTCATGTGTGTCAACATTGTTGTTCTTCATGCTTCCACAATCCGATTCAGCAATGCATGGCTCATTTCCATAAAGCATCTTCAATCTATCCTATAGACTCTTTGTTGATTTGCATCTATCCACTTGTGAGGAGACATCACCGATGAGCCCACTGAGTATAGCCTTCATGGCTTCTTCATTACATAGGTGTCTTCTTTCTTCTTCAGTGCCAGTGGGGGGACATACATTCCTAGGGAGACCATTTACAACTGCCATCCAAACATCATAACCTAGGGTGGATAGGAAGACTTCCATTCTACAACTCTAAATAGCATAGTTTGACCCATCAAAAATTGGAGCAAGGATTGACACTAAACAAACCATTGTGTCCTTAGGCCGAAATCTACCCAGTTTGGAGAACACTCTTCTAACTGGGAACCTAGGCTCTGATACCAATTGTTAGACACAATGCACCACTGAGAGGGAGGACGAATCATTGGTTCTTACTCTTTTTCCCTTCAACTAACTAATGTGAGTATACCGGTTATGGGATCTAACAAAATGGAGACATATTGGTTAGTGAGGAGACCAACTCAAAATAATCACACACAAAGAGGCATCTCATAACACTAGGATGTACGAGGAAAACCCAAGATGGGAAAAACCTCGATGAGCAATGTTCTTGGAGTCTACTGCTCCAATCCAGCCTCACAATGAAAATATTGTTACAAAGTTTAGGGAACCAACCCAAGGAGCACCAACCCCTAACTTTAGGGCACCAACCCTAGGAGCTACAACCCCTACCTGATTTATGAGCTACAACCCAAAGGAGCTACAACCCCTGCACCAAGCCACAACTCAGTGTTCATAATATAAACATCAAATACATAAGTTGTTATCTTGTTACAAGTGAATCTTGCAACCATTTCATACAATCTTCTCTGTCGGTAAGGTATCTCCTCATCCTTACCAGTTCTCTTCTCACTCTGACTGAATCTCCACCAAGTCACTATCTTGTTGGATCTTCTCTTCTTACTGTTGCTGCTTATCGGTTCACCTTTTTCTTTGGCGATTCTCACCTCCTTCAGCTCTCTGCTACTCTCTATAGGTACCATACTTAGTTGGTTCTATGCATGCCTACTCTACAACTTCCTTCACCTTTGCTCTATCGGCATGGACACTACCACTTTTGCTCTTCTACTGGTTGATCACTTCAACCTAGTTCTCCCTCCCTCTTACTCTCTTCTCATATATTCGTGGACTACTTCTTTGTTTTTCTCTTACATGCAAAAGTAACACTTAGTTACTTTGTAACAGCACAATCTTCTACAATTCAACAGCACCAACTATCTCTTAGTCTCACATATTTATGATCCAGACTTCCCGCTAAAAACCAATTCAAACTTGGCACCTTAGGGTTTTCTTCAATGATCATGAGATACATCGAATCCAATCAAATCCCATCGGATCACGACTCAAAGATGTCTATCTACACATATCTGCAATTTACATGCCTTCCAGAACACGCCTTCCTTCTTCAGCAGCCTGCAATCAATCTTTCTGCTTTTCTCAGTCAATCGCCATAAATGGCCCAGCTGTCTCCTTTGTAATACCCTAAAAATGGTCATCTAAACCATGGGCCCCTAATCTTGACAACATCACCAAGGTCCTAACCAAAGGCAATTAAATTAATCTTGAGCACATTATTAATTCTTTAATTATCAAAAATCACATGGCAAGTCAACCACTCAATATTAATTAAATATTTATTTAATTAATTGAATCATTCCAAGAATATTCATTTTGATCAATTATCCTATTTTAATTTATTAAATATCTTTGCATATTTAATTAATTAATAAATTTGCCATTCAATCATGCAAAAAAGAATTAATTTACTACAAAAAGAAGAATTTATTACAAAACAAAGAGTTGAATTGAAAATTAAATAAAAGAATTGAATTGAGAGAGAAATCAAACTTGAGATATTATTTCTTTTTCTAAATTGAGAATTTGAAATCAGAAAAGCAATTAATTGAATTATTAATTATTCTCTTAAATTGGAACTCAAAGCTTTTCAGAAAAAAAAGTTCAGTTGCATTAAAAAGACTCTTTTCTTGATTAAATTGAAGAATTATCTATTTTTATCACAAATGCATGGAATTGATTTATTATTGTTTTCCAATGCAACTTGGAGTTCTAATTCGAATGCATTTCAATTGAACTATAATTGGAATCTATCTCAAGGTTAACTCAACCTGATTTCTCAATTATTTCAATTAATCCTAAATTGAGCTTTTTCATCATCTCTCTGTAATTCTCTATAAATTCAGTCTTCAACTCTCATTCCAATTCACCCCAGAGATTTTTGAGAACACACTTAGAGATTATTATCACGCTAATTTCGCTCTGGAGTCATTGAAATCATTGTGCTTTTTTGAGATTACTTGCATCCATCTTACATCCATTATTGCTTGCATCCATTGTTGCTTGAATTGGTTATTATTGCTTGAATTATTCATCCATTTTTTGCATCCATATAGCTTAATATCATATAGATTAAATCCTTCGTCTTGGTGTAGTCTAGTCACTGGTATTGCTTATAACAAACTGAGAGCAATCCTATACTCGCATCTTGTAGAAGGCAATGGATCACTTTGCTATGGTTTATTTTTATTGATTATTGATTACTAACGATGCATATAATGACTTAATTGAAGTGTTGTGCTTGCAGCTACAGGTTCACTTTTTCACACACACATATCTGGCGCCCTCCGTGGCGCCGAAGACTGCTTCTTTTTCGGCCTCCAAGATTTTATTTTTTTTTATTATTTTTTTTTTCAGGTTTTTCGATTTTTTTATTTTTCGTCTGTACATCTCATACGACAATTCCCACAGGCTTGAACGATAAACTACAGGTGTTGTACAAATTTCCATATCCTATCATACTAGCATATCTTCTATCGTACGAGCATAAATCCTCTGTCGTACGAGCATACATCATCAACAATCTTCTTTCGTGTGATACTAAATCCTGTCTCGTATGAGTCAAGACTGTCATATGATTCTGTATTTTTTGGTAAAAAGGCAAATTTCATGATTTTATCATTTTTTGATTATTCTGATGACTGACCCTGACTGTTTATCTGTTTGTCTCATAATTTTACATAGCCTAACTAGTTTTTGCAGAACGCTTGTCGAAGAATATGCTTGTCGCACAAAGACAATATGACTACTGGTTCATTGTCTTTACAGGTTGCCTAAGGAGAATCGACTAAACATCATGTAGTCTTTAAATTCATTTTTAGGCACCTAACTTGCTATCTGGTTAATGAACAAAATATGTCTTTCGTGTTTTAGAAAAATCTGAGAGGTAGGAGAGTATGCTCTTGTCTTCTTTTAGACAATCAGAAATCCAGACCCTTGAAGTGCTTTCTTAAGATTGATTGCAACATCTTTAGCAGGCCTGCCCTCCCGAGGAGCTAATAACTCTAGAGCCTTTAGGGTCGGTGAGAGGGGAACAACCTAAGTGGGAATGGCTAAACGCCAAGTACTCCAACCCACTATAAAATAAACGTGATTTGATGAAAATTAAGTCAACGGCAGTGCTCGAGAATAGCTCTCCTCCATACCTTCGGGTATATTAAACCTTGGTTTTCAAGGCTGGGAGACCTCTTAATTGAGTTTATACCTCAACGTGCCGAACGAACCCTTGACTAAATCCAATTAAAATTAGAAGCTACCTGGTTCACCTCCGAAAGGGAGATAATATTTGTGCAATAGAGATGGTATTTCTCCCAAGATACTTGTCATTTCGTGCCCCCATTAGCATTTGGAGTTGGATAATACGACATTAAGAATCCATTGCATGAGACTCAGTGGTCATATTTTGATTAGCTATTGGGTGTGTACCTGAGTCTACAAGCAAAGGTTTTCTTTCCTCACCAAATTCCTTAGGGTTTGCATGCTGTGACTGGAGTCACTGTTACATACTACTTGTTTTCTGTGTTTTCATCCCTGAAACAAAAACTGGAATACCAAAAATTGGAGAAGACAAGAAACAAACTCTGTATGTATCAGAAACTAGTCCATCCTAAGTCAAAACTCTGTCTGTGTCAGAAAATAGTATATCCTGGTCAAAAATCAGTCCATCTCAGAATTGGTCATACTTAGCAATCGAAAAAACTCAAAATTTCTAGGCTTTGTCCTGTGAACAGTCGTACGAGTCTGATAATTCATCGTCCAATATCACATCTTGTGTTGTATGAGTCTTCTGGTTTGTCATCCTATACCCAATTCTATGTCGTATGAGTCATTTCATTCTATCGTTTGACTCTGTATCCTGTGTCATACAAAACATAACTGCTCTTAGTCTTTTGTCATCCTGCACATGCCCATTTGTCATACGGTACGAGGCAGCAACTCGTATGAAACAGAATTATTGTCGTCCTGTAACTACTAAATTGTCGTCCGGTCCAGAAAATCCTGTCGTACAAGTCTCTGGTTTTGTCAGAACAGAACAATCAAACTTGCCTAAAAAAAATAGCTTATAGCAAACATAATATTGGTTATCATTTTCCTGAGCATAAATAGATCAAGACAGTGTACCTCTGCCATTTGCGTTGCATGATTTGGTCGATCACCTCTCAGCTAGTTCAATCAACTACCTATCAAATTTTAGTCACTTAGATAATGTCTTATACAGGATAGATCATTCCTGAAACCAGACTGCATCTTACACTACGCTTAGAATCAACTTGGATAACGTCTTAGACAGGATAGATCATTCCTAAAATCAGACAAAATCTCAGTTGTTTCTCCCAAACAATACTCTAAACAGAACAACTAGCTCTAAAATTGATCTTGACCTCCGCATCACAAAACAACTCTAGGTCACACTAATCCATAAAAATGCCTATTCAAACCAGGAGTTCTCGTAAGAAACAAGCCAAAGGTAAAGAACAAACCTTCACTTATCAAGATAATCCATTCTATGTGAAGGATCCCCTCACTGACATGCCATCGTCATTAGGCGGACCAATCTTTGATGAACCGAAATCTCCCACTATACATGAGACAGAATGCAATGATGGAAACAAAAACGACCATAATATTCCTGAAAATCATAATGACTCCTCATCATCAAGTGAGATTGACGAAGCTGTTGAACCTCCAGAAAAAGAAATCCTTAACTGTCAGAAAGACAAAGACTTTAGAAAAATGATGAAAACTGTCATGACCCGAGAAAAGGAAGAATATTTCTTAGAACTAGCAAATCAAGGTGCCAAACTTCCTATTGGATATGATGTTCAGACACTTGTTACTAAAAGGGAAGACTCACCTATAATAATGGTACACAAACAGTTACTAGCTTTGCGGACAGAGCTCATAGAGCTGAAGAATAAGGACAAGTCCCCGAAACAATATTCTCTAGAAACAACATGTCCCTTTCCATTTGACAAGAATTTACAAATGCCTCCATTCCCTTCACGAGTGGAAATCCCAAAATTTGACAAATATGACGGTACCTCAGATCCTCAAGATCATGTTAGGGAATTTAGTGCTGCTTGTATGGAATTCATCCATGATCAAACGTACCTCATGTGTCTCTTCCCAAGGAGTTTAGGGGGGTCAAGCAATGGAATGGTTCTCAAGTCTACCCAAAGGAATAAAAACATTCGAAGACCTAATCCAATTGTTTTTACAACAATACTCATACAACATTCAACATCATGTGACTATGATCGATCTTTGTAATACTCAACAGAAAACAGGGGAACCTCTTCTTACTTTTCTCCAACACCGGAGAAGGATGTTCTCTAGGTACCCACGATCTATTCCAGACTTTGAGAAAATGGATATATTTGTCAATAACTTAGTCCCCGAACTGAAATATAGCATACAAATACAAGTACACCCATCATTTAACAAAATGGTAGATAATGCCATTCGAATGGAAGATGTGCTCATAAAGAAGGGAGATATCACACCTTGGAAAGAAACACAAACAGGATCTAGCTCTAAAGAGAAGAACAAGTATTGGAAATTTGCCAAAGACAACAACAAGAATGTTTTTAATGATGGAGTAGTAGACACTATCAAAACCAACTCAAAATCCACAATATTCAACCTGGCTAGTGGTACACAAGCACTTAAAGTTGCTGAGATTGCAGCAGAGAATCCGCTAAAGAAAACAAAGGAATGGTTCAAAGAAAAGCCTTGGCTTTCCAAACCTAAGCGTGATTTTACTCCTCTTGAAGAATCATATGAGTCTGCTTTGAAAACTCTGGTGGCAAACAACTTGATAACACTACCAGATAACTCCAGACCATATGATCTGGATGTCAAACCAAGATGGTGGAGAGAAAATGAATATTGTGACTTCCATCGGAATAAGGGTCATAACATAAACAATTGCAATAGCTAAAACATGAGATTCAGGATCTCATAGACGCTGGTAAAGTTGTTGTTGGGAATCATCCAACCAATGCTAATCATAAAGCATTTAAAGACCCTTTGCCTGCTTATGAACAAGGTGATTCCTCAAAGACCAAAGGAGGTGCCAAGGTAAATTATGCTTATGCCAGCCAGGACAACGTTATCAACATGATTGAACCTTCACACTCAGAATATTGCAATGTGATTATAGTCCAAGATAAACCAAATGAATCATGATATGCAAAAGCTCTGACCAAATCTCAAAAGAAAGTTACCCTCCAAGGAGCTAGTTCTTCCAAACTGGCTCAAGAAACATCAAAACCAACAGCCTTACCAAACAAACAAAAAGAATCAACCTTGGACAAATTTAAAAGCTTAACTTCATCATCATCCTCTGGATACAGCGTGGTTGAACAATTGAGAAGGACACATGTTCAAATTTCAATTTTTGAATTGCTACAGCTCTCATCTGCTCACAAGGAAATCCTAGACAAAGCATTGCTCACGACCACCGTTCCAAAAGATTTAGACGTTGATCGGTTTCAGTCTATGGTGGGTCATCTGACTTCACCTCACTATTTGACCTTCTCTAAAGAAGATGACAATTCATTAAATCATCCACATAACCAGCCATTGCATATTGAAGCCACAATCCACAAACACAGAGTTAAACGTGTTTTGATAGATGGAGGCGCGGGGTTGAATATATGTACTTATCATCTGCTTACACAACTAGGATTCTCTTAAAATGTCATTATCCAGGCAAGAAAATAACAATTAAAGCCTATGATGAAGAAGAGAGGACCTCCAAAGGTTTGGTATCATTACCAATCAGAGTGGGACTGGTAGAGAGAGATGTCCTTTTCCAGGTTCTTGATATTCCATTGTCATACAATATATTACTAGGCAGGCCATGGATTCATGAAATGAAGGCAGTACCATCAACATATCACCAATGCTTAAAGTTTCCTTATAATGGAGCTGAAGTCAATATTCCTGCTGATACAAATGTCATCTGTAATGCATTGACAAAAGGTGCAGATACTTTTGTGCCTCATAATAGGGCAGCCTCTCCAAATGAAGATCCGGAAACATTGATGAAAGACATAGAAAAGAGATTGAAGATTACAAATACCGGCATGGATGGCTACAAGATAGAACTGGTACTATCATTAGTTTCTCTCCCTCCATTGCCAAGATAGTTGGGCAAGCTATCAGAGGCTATGAGAACACAAACTTCAGCTCTGAATACTATATATGATGGTCTCTTCATACAGTCTTCTACCTCCTTAGCGGATGAAATAGAAGAGGATGTTGTGCTTAACTGGCTCTTTAAGGAAGATAGTCCAAATGAGGAGGTACGACATTGTGAGATTTCCTCAAACCAATATGGTTGTGGTTACAAAATGATTCGGCACATGGGGTACTCAGGTACTGGTCCTTTGGGCAAACAAAAAGAAGGTATTACTAAACCAATTCAGCTACAAACCAAATCCACACATGATAAAGCTGGATTAAGATACAATCCTAAAAAGACATCAGAACAAAAACATGTTTCTATGTCTAAAGGCTTGAAAAAGATATCGCCTTTAACATTACAGGAAGCAAACACTAAACAAACAAAAGAAGAGTGTAGAAAAGAGAAAGAAGAATCAATAGTCAAGAAAGAAGAAATAGTCAGTGCTCAAGCTTCGACGGTATCAGCTACAATAATACAAGAAGTTGAGGTTCCTGAGGATATAAGAGATGAAATGGTAAGAATCAGAGAATTGTTTGCACCATTAAAAGTTCTAGTCACATATACTGGCAGGCAACAAGTAGATGATTCAGAGACTGATTCAAACGAGTATGAATGGGGTCCTGACTATCTTTTAGACACATCTGCTACAGAAACTCCAGAAGAATCTAGTGGTGTCATAGATGATACTCAAGAGCTGATGTGCATAAAACTAGAGAGGGAAATACAAGAAATTAGACAAAAGAGGCAAGCAAATTCTGAACAAGCATTGAAAGAAGGAACAATACCAGAAAGCTTCTCATCTATGTGTCCTTATCCTAAAACAGAACAAATCAGTTATAGCACTACACATGAAGAGTTAGAAGCTGCAGAACGAGAACCGGTTATCAGTCTAGAAGAAGTTGAATGGAGTAGACGACAAAAAATCACAGAAACAATGAGATCATGTCAATAGGTGTGTTAGATACAAATGACAAATGAACTACAATATGAAGGAATTTGTAGCATTAAAGATGTTAGTATTGATACCATACATATGCTTACTAAATCACCTGAAAGAGACTTGGAAACTTCATCTGATAACTCTGATGATTCTAATGACTCTGATGACAGTCCTGTTCATGATGATACCCACTCATCCTCAAATTCTGAATCATCTGATACAAACAATGAAAAGTTGCCTACTAGTCTTATTGTTGTTAAACCACGACATGACGTCCAGTCCAGCGTAGTAAACGACATTACAAGTATGTCTATTGGATTAGATCAATTAAATATTAACGTGAACTTTAATAATCATGATCGGACTCTTCCTAGTCTCGAGACACTTACACAAGGTATCATTCTGGAACTTGATTTTTTGATCCGTAGTTGTGATAACAATACCATGAATGCTCTTGAACCTATCCAAAATTTGTCCTTAATACATCCCGAATTGATTGACTGTACTTTACAGAATCAACCCATGGATATACCTACTTTTGCCAATGACTATACATTATCCTATTATCTCAATGCAGTGGAACCTATGAACTCTTCCACCAGTGAATGGAGTGAAAATATGACTAAAGAGGATATCAAGTATCTTAGTCGCAAAAACAAGAAAAATAAAAATAAAAGATCTGATGGCAAAAACCATATTGTGGCAGTGTCAGAATCTAAAAAAGAGAAAATAAAGGACGTACCTAAAGGTGAAAACCTCTTTGAGGCGCCTGAAGGTGAGATGCTTGGTATACTGCCCAATCATTTTCAAGAGTGGTCTTCCATATTGATCGAGCCAACTCAGCCAGTGAACATTGGGAGTCAAGAGACACCACATATCATTCATGTAGCTCAATCACTATCAGCAGAAGAATTGAAAGAGTTCACCTAGCTATTCTTAGAAAAGAAAATAAACTTTGCATCGACGTACTCTGATATGTCGGGCTTGGATCCTGATCTCATTATGCACCATCTTTCAATCACACTGGGAGTAAAACTAGTTAAGCAAAAACTCCGTAAGATGCACCCGCATGTAGCGTTACTGGTCAAGGCTGAACTAGAAAAACTACTCAAAGCTGGATTCATTAGAGCTATAGATTATGCCGAATGGATTTCAAACATAGTACCTGTATCAAAGGCAGACAAATCTATCAGAGTTTGCACTGACTTCAGAGATCATAACAAAGCATGTCCGAAGGATGATTTTCCATTACCAAATATTGATATGATAGTCGACATGACCGCGGGGTATGAAATGTACTCACTAATGGACGGATTCTCCGGATACAAACAAATCAAAATAGCTCCTGGAGAACAAGAAAAGACAGCTTTCACCTGTGCATGGGGAACCTTTTGCTGGAATGTCATGCCATTTGGGCTAAAGAACGCAGGAGCAACCTATCAAAGAGCAGTCACTACAATTTTTCATGATATGATGCACAAGAATATGGAAGACTACGTTGATGATACTTTAGTGAAAACTATGAAAAGATCAACATGTATTCAAGAGTTAGGTCCTATCCTCGACAGAATGGAAAAGTTCATACTCCGGTTAAACCCAAAGAAGTGTGCATTCAGAGTGACATCTGGTAAGCTACTTGGATACATTATTTCAAAAAAAGGAATCAAAGTTGATCCTAAGAAAGTCCAAGCCATAATGGAAATGCCACCTCCAAAGAATATTAGTCAAATGAGAAGCCTACAAGGACGTCTCCAGTCTATCAGAAGGTTCATTTCTCAGCTAGCAAACAAGGCTCAACCTTTCACGAAGGTACTAAGGAAAGGTATATTATACAATTGGGATCAATAATGTGAGCAACATCTTCAGCAAATCAAAGAGTATCTGTCAAATCCACTGATCTTAATGCCACCTATTCAAGGTAAACCACTAATTTTATATATATCAGCAACAGATTCATCACTAGGGGCACTTTTGGCGCAACAAGATGACAACAAAAAGGAAAGAGCTATCTATTACATCAGCAGGACATTGGTGTCTTATGAAATGAATTATACTATAATAGAAAAAGCATGCTTAGCATTGGTCTTTGCATCACAAAAACTAAGACACTACATGCTAGCACATTCAGTCAAGTTGGTGGCTAAAATTGATCCACTCAAGTATCTTCTTAATAAAGCGACACTCACAGGAAGATTGGCAAAATGGGTCATGATCCTTACAGAATTTGACATTGAATATGTGGAACGTAAAGCCATAAAAGGACAAGTAATTGTTGATCAACTTGCTGAAGCTCCACTTGAGGATACCCAACCGCTACACATCGAGTTCCCTGATGAATCAATAATGCATCTTACTCAACAACCCTGGAAGATGTTCTTTGATGGGTCCTTTACTCAAAATGGTTCAGGTGTTGGCATATTATTTATTACTCCTCAAAAGTACTCCATCCCAAAATCTTACAAGATTTTATTTCCCTGCACAAACAATATTGCAGAATATGAAGCCTTGGTAAATGGGATAAAGCTAGTCGTTGAATGGAAGGTTGTTGAATTACATATTTATGGAGATTCTCAGCTGGTCGTTTATCAAATCAACGATACATATTAGACTCGAGATAAGAAGTTGATGCCTTACAAGAGAATGGTGGATGATCTCAAGAAGTACTTTGCTTTTGTGTCATTCCAGCAGATCCCAAGGTCCACTAATAGAGCAGCAGATGCTATGGCCACTCTAGCATCCATGCCTGAGTTACAAGAGTTCAATGCTCGCTTTGAATTCCTGGTGGAAGAGTTACGTTACCCAGCTTATGATTCCCCTAAAACCCAAATAGTCTGTTCTATTATTGGACACGACTCATCCAGATATAGCCACATCTATTCCTATCTACGTGACCAAGTTATTCCTGAAAATCTTACCTGAAATAAGAAAAGAAACCTAACTCAAAATGCTTCGCAGTATGTTATCATAGCTAACGATTTATTTAGATGAGGTTTGGATGGTACATTGCTTAGATGTCTAGAAGCTGAAGAGTCTAAATGTGCATTATCAGAAGTCCATGAAGGTATTTGTGGATCTCATTCGAATGGTTTTACTTTAGCTCAGAAACTATTACGAGTTGGCTACTACTGGCCAGATATGAAAAAAGATGCCATAAAATTTGCTAAGACTTGTGAGAAATGTCAGCTTCATGGAAATCTCATACACGCCCCGGCGAGGGATCTCATACCATTCATTACACACTGGCCTTTTCAGCAATGGGCCTTTGATCTCATTGGTCAGATATATCTTGCATCATCCAATGGACATAAATTCATCATAACTGCCACTAAGTATTTCACCAAGTGGGTAGAGGCGATTCCGCTCATCAAAGCAACTGGTAAACAAGTCGCCTTATTCATCCTAAACTATATAATTTGTAGGTATGGGATACCTTCATCCATCGTGACTGATAATGGAGGACAGTTCAAGAATAAAGACTTGGATGAACTTTGTGAGAAATTCAAAATAAAGCAACACTGGTCATCAGTATATTACCCTCAAGGTAATGGACAAGCCGAGGCGTCTAACAAAAACCTACTGACTATCTTTCACAGAATAGTGAACAAATCCGGGAAGGATTGGCATCTGCAGCTCAATCCTGCACTATGGGCTTATAGAACAAGTATCATAACACCTACTAGGGCTACACCTTTCTCTTTGGTGTATGGTTCTGAAGCAGTATTACCTATTGAAGTAGAAATACCATCTCTAAGAGTTTCATTGCAAGGTCTTGTTACTGATGAAGATCACAGAATATCTAGATTGCAAGAACTCAAATTGCTGGATGAACGTCGGCAAGTGGCGTTTGATCATCTCAGAGTGTACCAAAAGAGAATGTCCAGAGGATATAACAAGAAGGTTAGACAAAGAGAATTTCAGGTTGGAGACCTAGTACTAAGAGAAAATCCAAAAAATCAACAGTTTCAAGACAACAAAGGGAAGTTTGAACCCAACTAGTTGGGTCCCTATATCGCTATTGCAGTCTTCGGCTCTGGTGCCTATCAACTCTCAACATCAAAAGGAGAACAGCTCCGAGAACCGATTAACACCATCCACCTAAAAAGATTCTTTACTTAGCATTCTCTGCTCCAGCAAACTGTACAGCTGAAAAAGTCCTAAAAAAAATCCTAAAAATTGGAAAAGTCTTGAAAAAAAAAAATTTAAATGGAAAAATCATAAAATACAAAAAAAAAAAAAAAGCAAAAAAAAAAATGTAAAAGAGAAAATGTCCTGGTGAAAACCTGGTAAACAGGCACCTTGGTAAAAAAAAATGATTCTCTGCCAAGCGGGTGAAAACCTGGTAAACAGGCGCCTCTTGTACTCAAGCGCTCCATCTATCAACGCAATGTTGGCATTTCTCGCTTTCATGCATCTTTGCTTTCGCTTGTACATATTTTGCGATCACTTTCGTGACACCCTGGTTCGTTGGAACCCACATGACTTGAAACTGATCAATGCCCTAGTCTTAGGAAAATCGACAAAGCACATCCCATGTCCTAAGCAGTATCAAACAAGTCATTTTCCCGTCAGTGAAAACCGATCGTCCACTCTAAGTCAGTCATCTATCTCCTGACTACTACGGAGTTTTTATCACTGAGTTAACAAGCAAAACAACATAACAAAAAACAATCACAGAACAGTTTGAGCTTTGCATGAAATTTTTCTTTGTATGTTGTCTTTTATATTGATTTTCGATTAATGTCCCTTTGAGTAACTCGAGGAAATCTATTGTGACTAAGAGAAGCAAGGATTGGGGGCATAATATTTTCTTTGTTTTCTGCTTGTAGGAATGATCCTGATGATCTGGAAACATATAAATTAGTTGGGTGTCTGTGATAGGAGCCTTCACATTAAGGTGAAATCACCTCACATACCTCAACTCCGCTTATTTGTATGCTACAGGGAGGTCCATATCATTTCTTTGTTTGTTTTGAGGGAATTTCTTTATGATGCAATTTGGGTCCCTGCGAAATCTGTCCAAAGATATGAACGAAAAAAGGGTCATTGCGAACAAGATTATTAATATTGCACATTGAAAAAGAAAGGAACTCTAACCTGCCTGTTGTGTTTGTTATGCTCAATGATGAATCTTAAGCATTTTAAATCCAGTGACTAGGTTTAGGTTGCATTTTGCATATCATTTTGCATTTCATTTTGCATTTTGTGACTTTAGAGTGATTTTGGTGTAATAATAATGATCTCTTTATTTGCTAAATTAGAGCTGGAAGCTTCACCATTTCTTCGCTAAGTGGTCTCTTCTTCATCATTTCTTCGATCGAGTACTTCTATTTTGAGATGTTAGCTGCATACATAAACATCTTATATAGATTCATTCATTTCATTATTACTCATTTGCATTCATTTATTTGCATATGAAAAGAAACAAAAACATAGACATCCATAATCATTTGCAATACATACATTCATGCTGAAAAAGAAATGCATACACATAGAATAAAGCATATAGAAACATCTCATAACCAATTGACACAAGTATAATGAAGTCAAATCGGATCTCATATATATATATATATATATATATATATATATATATATATATATATATATATATATATATATATATATATCATCTCAAGTCTAAGAGTACAAAATGATGTCCAATGACATGTACAAACTCCCATCGAAGCAAGAATCGTATAGGCTACAAAAATATGGGTGTGTCTACAAAAAAATATCTGAGCTACAAATGAAAAATCTAGCTAGCACCCTCTCCCTCATCGCCTGGTGGAGGAGGAGGAGCCTGATGCCTGGGATCCTGTCGAGGTGCTCGTGCTCCCTCTGATCGAACCATATACTGCGAATAGGGTTGCACCTGTTGTGCAACAGGAACTACAGAACTATACGCTGCTACGTAATAAGATGCCCTACTGCTCTGGAGGAGGACCTCCTATCATAGAGACTCTATCTCTTCTCTCGACTCTGCTCTCAAAGCTGTAATCTGGCGATCATGCTCAACCCTCACCTCGGCCAGCTATCGGTCTCGCTCCGCTAGCTGAGTCTGCGCCACTATCAACTATGACTACAGCTCTACAAGACATGCTCTCATCAACCTACCAACATCCTCTCCATGCTCTCCCATAGGTCCCCCATCTCCACCCCTATCTCCACCGCCACCACCACCTCCACTCTGCTCCTCTCTTCGATGTCGTACCTGTCTAGGAGCTGCTCTCTCCTCCTCCGTCTCACCCACTCCCCCTAGGGATCCACCCTCACTCCTCTACTGCCTACCCTGAGCTAGTACCCTGCTACTGCTAGCACCCAGATCACCACTACCTCTTCATGGAGCCTCAGCTCTCTATGCCTAACCCTGCCTTTGGCCCTGTCTCTAGCCCTGTCCATGTGCCGATGCGGGGGCATCCTCCTCAACATCCTCAATCTGAGGAGCCTACTCACCTGGGTCTGTAAACCATGGGAAAGGATGTTGTTGAAAATAATCTCTATACTGGGGCAATACCCCCGCATCTGCTATATCATCTAGGTAATCCCACCTTAGTCAGTGTAAACCTGTCAGCTCCTGCATCGCTAAAGCATAGGATAGCCTAGGTGACCATCCCTATCTCTCCTCGTCAGCATATCGAGCATACGTTGTATACTCCTGCGAGATCCCCTGAGGTTGTTCGTACTGCCTCATCACTCGTGAAACGATGAATCACTCCACAACAATCTGCGATCTCCCAATTAGTGGGTGTGTAACAAAAAGGTCCCTGCGAACCACCCGCCAGTCATCCCATGACTGCAATCCCCTATACTATCTCCATATAACAGCTATCAGATCATCGAGCTATCGCCGCTAGAAGTCTGTCTTGCCCAGATGGGGCTGCGTAATATATCCAGCATACCTATAGATAATAAGCTACCTGGGCTCTCTGCTATCATCGACTATTGGCTGACAAACGAGAAGGTGCTCCCAAGCCCACACCTGTAAAATGTAAACTCCTATAGCCATGCTCCGCCCATCTCTATAGACAATCTCATGCATCTCCTGATACATGTGTGCCAATAAGCAAGAGCCCCAGCCAAGTCTCTGAGGGGTCTCTATCAACCTCTCTAGCATTCGTCCCCATCCGCTCTGGAAACCCTGCTGCCTTCTGTCCAACATCAAAAAGCAACCGATGAACCCTGCTAGAACACATGCCAGCGGATACTCCTCACTGTACCTGCTCATCAATATATCCCAGCTCATGGAACGAGTCAAGATATCTGGATCCCTGAAAATGTTCCTCAATGCCTGTAGTCTAGGTAACAATGCGGTATCATAATCCACCTTATCCCCGGCAAAAGGGATACGAAGGATCCTGTACACATCCTTGGGAGTAATAGTCAGCTCCCCAACTGGAAAATGAAAGGTATTATGCTCTGAATGAAATCGCTCTACCAACGTTGTTAGCATCCCATGGTTCACACGGATATCAAGTAACCTCATCAGGTGAGTCAAGCCACATAAATCAATATGAGCCTGCTTGACCTCAGACAAATCACGAACCAAAGCCATAGTGGGAGGATATACACATCTGAAGAGCACAAGAGGCAAGCACACTTGCACAAAAACCTAACAACAATCATCATAAAACATTCCAGCTGAGTCTACAAGAGAAGTTAAACATCACACAAATCCAAATAAGTCAAATGCAAAAGCAAAATTTCATGTTTACACTTTCAAAAATGGTCACTGTTTTTCGAATGACAAAACACAGTTAAATAGAATCTCGTACGAGTCAGGAATGGCTCTCGTACGAGAAAACAGCCTCAAACAACACTTTATTGGACTCCGCACGACAAAATGGTCTCCTAACCGACCTATCGTACGACACAAGGGTTACTCTCGTACAACAAATCTAATGGTCTTAAACGATGAAAGATAATTTGCCAGTTTCTTGTACGAGACAGATCCTGTCTCGCACGATAAACCACGACACCCGACCCAAAACTCGTGAAAAACGTGCAAAATAAACAAAAAAATTCAAAATTGGAAACATAAAGAGGCTAAAGATCGATCACTTACCGTTGGCTCGTAGTTTCGGGGTCGATTGTGACGTCTCTGGTGCTCAAATCAATGCTGACGAGTAGGGACCACCATTTTCTTCGCAGAAGGGTTTTTCAAATTTTCAAACTTGGAGGGTAAAAATGAATTGAAAATGACACTTTTGTCCTATATATAGCCAAAAACCTAATTTTTCAACTTGCTCCGATAGACATGAAAATTGTACTCTTAGCTAATGTGCCTGCTCTGATTTCATTTTCGGGATCAAAATCGAAATTCGAGATCATCTTTCTAGTCAATTTCACAATTTGGACCACTTAGCGCTCTTTTCATCAAATTCTTCTTCTTTCTTCAAGTTACGCTCAATTTCTCACCAATCAATGTTGAATATCAATGTCAATTCTACCAGTCAACTTTGCGATCAATTCAATATTCAAGATTCTTCAAAATCAATTTGCGCTCAATTGACTTATCATTGCTCAAAATTGCCTTAATCATGTACCCTAGCTATCTTTCGATTTCGCTCCCGAGGGGGCATACTCACGACCTTATGACCTCATATCTCAAAGTCAAGAAATTTTTAAATCTTTATCAAAAGTTGAGCAAAATCTTTTCAATCAAAGAAAATCAAGACCTTATTTCTAAGGGGTATCTCATCTTCATTGCTTCATATCAAGTTGAGATCTCTTGATCATCCGAATTTAATCAATCGCTAGAGGCATATAAGTTTCATCACTTTAAATCAAGCTGGTATCTCTCAATCATCTGAGTTAATCTCTTAACGTTAATCAATTTCATCACTTCAAATCAAGCTGATTATTTGTTTAAACTCAATCAAAAGTTTAAAGAGTATCTTTGATCACACTCAATCTAAGTAGGTGTTCAGTATTCGTTTCTTGATCAAGCTAGACAAGTTTTATCTTCATTCATCGTGTCTTGATCAATCAAGTTCAAGATCGATTTTTTATCATCACTCACTGCATCTAAGTTCAATCAAGTTCTAGATCAGTAAGATCCGCTTCTTGATCAATCAAGTTCAAGTTTGGTATTTTTGTTTTCTATTGTTCCTCAGTTCAATCAAGTTCGGGATCGGTATCGCTTTAATCAAACTTCATTTAGTTTTGTCGCTTCAAATCAAGCTAACACCTTGCTTTCATCTAGTTCGTGATCAATCAAGTTCAGAACTGACATCTCCTAGACATCACATATTCTTTGAACCAACGCGCTGCTCGCACATTAATTCAAAGAGGGGCAAATGTAATACCCTAAAAATGGTCATCTAAACCATGGGCCCCTAATCTCGACAACATCACCAAGGTCCTAACCAAAGGCAATTAAATTAATCTTGAGCACATTATTAATTCTTTAATTATCAAAAATCAAATGGCAAATCAACCACTCAATATTAATTAAATATTTATTTAATTAATTGAATCATTCCAAGAATATTCATTTTGATCAATTATCCTATTTTAATTTATTAAATATATTTGCATATTTAATTAATTAATAAATTTGCCATTCAATCATGCAAAAAAGAATTAATTTACTACAAAAAGAAGAATTTATTACAAAACAAAGAGTTGAATTGAAAATTAAATAAAAGAATTGAATTGAGAGAGAAATCAAACTTCAGCTATTATTTCTTTTTCTAAATTGAGAATTTGAAATCAGAAAAGCAATTAATTGAAATATTAATTATTCTCTTAAATTGGAACTCAAAGCTTTTCAGAAAAAGAAGTTCAGTTGCATTAAAAAGACTCTTTTCTTGATTAAATTGAAGAATTATCTATTTTTATCACAAATGCATGGAATTAATTTATTATTGTTTTCCAATGCAACTTGGACTTCTAATTCGAATGCATTTCAATTGAACTATAATTGGAATCTATCTCAAGGTTAACTCAACCTAATTTCTCAATTATTTCAATTAATCCTAAATTGAGCTTTTTCGTCATCTCTCTGTAATTCTCTATAAATTCAGTCTTTAACTCTCATTCCAATTCACCCCAGAGATTTTTGAGAACACACTTGGAGATTATTATCATGCTAATTTCGCTTTGGAGTCATTGAAATCATTGTGCTTTTTTGAGATTACTTGCATCCATCTTACATTCATTATTGCTTGCATCCATTGTTGCTTGAATTGGTTATTATTGCTTGAATTATTCATCCATTTTTTGCATCCATATAGCTTAATATCATATAGATTAAATCCTTCGTCTTGGTGTAGTCTAGTCACTGGTATTGCTTATAACAAACTGAGAGCAATCCTATACTCGCATCTTGTAGAAGGCAATGGGTCGCTTTGCTATGGTTTATTTTTATTGATTATTGATTACTAACCATGCATATAATGACTTAATTGAAGTGTTGTGCTTGCAGCTACAGGTTCACTTTCTCACACACACATCCTTCACCTACTTCGATTCTCACAATCAATTTGTCCTCGATCTCGAGCTGCACAACTCTGCAACTCTACCTCGAGCTTTGCGGTCACCATTAATTTTGGACCAGTCACAACTACCTCACCGACCTTACTTCACCGACCTGTGCAGGTTTCACAGGCCACTTCATCTTCACGTGGCATCATAGTTGGTATCCACCTCATCACACTACTTTGTCGGTTTAGCTTGGTCACCGACCAAACACTCTATCGGTTCCTCTTCACTTCCAGTTAACTAATCCTGTCAGTATCTCACATTCTACTGGTTCACTCATCATGTCAGCACTCACTGAGTTGTCGATGGAAAACCTAAACCGGCCTTCAAACATGTCTATCCAAATCTTGCATGTCTCTAACAGATGGGACTCTTCTACACCCGCACCTTGTCCATATTACCATTGAGACATATTGATGACACCAAGTCATCACACTCCAACTGTTCTGTAACAACCTTCCTTGAGCATCCCAGTATCCCATGTATATTCTTGCAGACTCACTAGCATTCTTCTTTATTAAACCAGTTCTTCCTTCTGCAGGAGGATGGTCACCAGGTTGTCATCAATGACAACACATTAATTCTTCTCCCATACTGATCCATCTTCTATACCGGTTGACATCAAACTCTAATGCCAACAACTTCTTGTTCATTAGTTGACATGAATGTTAGTGATACCGGTAACATCCTATACCGATTTGACATCGATGACAACACAATGCCAACAGTGTTTGCTCTTCTTATTGTTATATAGGGGCTTTAGGAGGCACATTGGATTGCACATTAAGACTATTTTGAACCATCAATGCCTGATTAATCACCCTATTTGTACACGTTCTTTGATTATGGGGCTGATTACATGGGAAGCACCACTCATACTCTTGGGTCAAATTGTTTTGAATGGGAACAAGCTCTTTTGAAGAGTTGGCAACATTGGGAATATAAGCTTGATAAGGCCTTGAGTTAAGAGTTGGTCTTTGGCCTTGATTATTAGGCTGGTAAGGTGGTCTACTTGACTGATTTTATTGGTATGAGGACTGATATGGAGGTTGAAAAGGTCTGAAATTCTAATTTTGTTGCCTCTTAAGGTTCACAATCTCATTACCAAAAGATTGTAAGAGCCCCTTAATCTCTTGTAACTCAAAAGATTAAGTTGAAGGAGAATTTTCCTGGCTACTGAGCTGAGTATTTGGTGTTGGTAATGCTGGTGCAGCTGGGATGACAACTATAGGAGGTACTTGTAGAGGTGTTGGTAGCTGAACTATAAGGTATATTGACATAGGAGGTTTTGGAGTAATTTTCCCAGCTTGTATGAGTTTGTTTTCAGCTCTTATAGCTATAGCATAAGAAGTTGGAAGGGTAGTCCCTCCCATAGATTGGATCATTACAAAAATATCACTTTTAAGAACCCTCAAATAATACAAAAATTTATTATCACTAGAGGGTTTTACCATTTGTGGAATCATATCACATGTCTTTTGAAATCGGAAGTTGAATTCTACCATGAGCTCATGACTAGCTCTCTTGATTATATTCAGTTGTTCCACCAAAGACAAGTAATCAGACATCCTCAAAAAAGTTGTATAGTAAATCACCCAACTAGTCTCACATGGCTATTGACTTAACTGGTAAACCTCTAAGCCATTGTTGAGCTTTCCCTTTGAATGATATTGTAAGTAATTTAAGTGCAACATTCTCTTCAATGATGTGGTGAACAAAACAAATATTAGTCACATGCTTGATATGCTCAATAGGAGTTGTTTGGTTTTCACCAATTAATAATGGAAGACTCTTGAAGGCAGCCATGAGTATCTCATCATGTTGTGCTAAGTTTACAGGACTACCTTGATTGAAGGGAACAAAAAATTGATTTCTTGCTCCAGGAATCATTGTACCTTGAACTCTTGGTGGAACAACAGTATGGAATTTTGCAAAAGGACATGTAGACTTGGTTCTTCTAGAATAAACAAGGGTTTTCCTTGGTCTTTTAGCTACCCGCCTTTTCCTCCTAGGTGGATAAAGTTGTAAATACTCAAATGGGACTAAGCTACTTCTATTTTGCACTCTTCTCATACATAGCAATGCACTAAATCTTCTTTACTAAAGCTTAGAGCCACCAGGTATGTGAATTACTTACCCCCTAAAGGCTGAAAAGGTTTTAAATTTTGCTCCCTAGATGCTTGGAAATGGTTGAAAAGGTCTAAAAACTTCCTTATACTTACTCAATTTCTTGACAAAATGTGTCCTTGTTCAAGTATTTGGGAGTCAAACTCGCTTTGTATGTTGCAATATTCCTCAATAGTGCAATCCCATTATATGAGTGGAGGGTTGCTTTCATATATCAAGTTGTATTTGGAAATGTAATTGGGTTGGTTTTAGGAGTCAAGAAGGCCATGAAATTTCATCAAATATATTAAGGGTGTCATTAGATAGTGTGTGTCCCCAAGGTGTTTGAGAGGCCATGATGGAAGGTAAAAAAAACCAATGTTGTCCTAGGTTCACTTTGTGAATGAATGGTGATAGGAAGAATCTAAATCTGATTTGTGTTATCTCGGCCCTTCCTCTGCATCAGATATGCATGCTAATATACAGGAAATGTGTCACTGTTACTTAACTGCCACCGTGTAATGAAAATATAACTCCATGCATCCAACTTCATGGAATCTCAACAAGTGTTCCACACTCTCAACATTCTTGTCTTCAACCCGACGGACCTTTTAAATGCTAGTCTTCAACAGAACAACCCATGCTGGTCATAGGCCAAAAAAGAAGGCTCCTTTCTGCTTAATAACAAAAAACCTTGCCTCCTACATGCTACGTGGGAAGAAGAGAAAGACCAAAAGTGATTTTCCCTTTTTTTTAAACATAGAAGCTTGGTAACAATATGTCTCTTTTATTATTCCCTTTGCATGTCATGTGCATGAGTGGCAAAGTTCCTTCACCCTCAAAACCTAATGCAATGATATTTTTGAAATGTGGCATATATGTGACTTATAAGGGTCTAGTGTAAATTTGAAATGATTAAACTTAAATAATCCCTCATATAAAAAAAACTAAAACCCCCTTTTGAAGCTTCAAGACTCAAGGTAGATGATAAAACAAATTTAAATCTAAAAGTTTAAAATAGGTTAACAGTAACATCTGTAATCATTGATTCTTGTTGAGTATCCAAGGAATATTCCTTCATCAATTCTTGAATCAAACTTTCCAAGATTTTCATCTTTTCTGATGTAGCATCTTCTTCCAAAAATTTTGAAATACTTGACAGTATCAGGTCTTACATACCATATCTCATAAGGGGTCTTAAAATTTTATTTCCACCTGCACTCTATTAAGAATATAGATGGATGTATGCACAAATTCTTTCCAATACACATCAAGAAAATTAACTTCCTTCAACATTGTCCTAGTCATCTCTTGAACTGTTCTATTTTTCCTTTCAACAACCCCACTCTACTAAGGGCTCCTAGGGACAGACAAATGTCTCTTAATACCATGGTCTTCACAAAAAATTTCAAATTAATTTGATGTAAATTCACTTCCTCTATCAAACCTTAAGCATTTGATCTTAATATCTATTTCATTCTTAATGATAGACTTGAAAGATTTAAGCTTATCTAGGGCTTCTAACTTTTCTCTTAAAAATGTAACCCATGTCATTCTAGAATAATCATCAACAATCAGCATAAAGTACCTTTCACCATTTAGTCCTCTTGACATGGTATGTCTACAAAGATCAATATGTATTAGCTCCAAAGGTTTTGTGGTAGAATACTCCTTGTTCTTGAATCTTTTCCTTGTTTGCTTTCGCAACAGGCATTCCTTGCATAAAGTGTTTGCAGGCTTGATATTCTTTGGCATATCTCTTACTACATGTGTAGATTTGATCTTCACCATGTTATCAAAGTTAATGTATCTCATCCTTTTGTGCCACAACCAACATTCACTGTTCTAAGCCATCAAACAACCACTCCCTTTAGCTTCCTTTAGATGATAAACATTTCCATTAGTCATTGTTCCTTCTGCAATCAATCTTCCTAAGTTACTTTTTTTTTTATTTCATGGCCTTTTTCATGAAATTTAAGTTTTTATCCTTTGTTGCACATCTGACTGGCGTTGAGAAGATTATGTTTCAATCCCTTAACATAAAGAACATCCTTTGTCTTGTTCTTTCCATCTATGGTAATGGTTCCTTTACCACTAGTCTGAGAAAACTCTTCACAACCAAACTTAATTGATCCACCATTCCATATTTTAAGATTAATAATGTAATTGGAACATCCACTGTCAATCACCCAATCATTTGGTTTTTCTTTTGCATGAGGGGCAGTCCACACAATAAATGATCTTTGATGTTTTTCAGTAGTGGGTGGGGATCCAAACTTCACACATTTTTCAATATTATCAACTTTCATGACCATAAATAGTGTTTCATCATTTGAATCATCATATTCCTTAGCTTCAAATGAATAGCTACTTTCTTTAGGATAAAAAACTTCTTTTAGGCTTCTCTCTTTTGTTTTCTCCTCGTGTTTCTATCATCTCCTCTTCTATTGTTATCTTCTTTGAAAGTACATTTGGATGCATAATGACCAATTCTTCCACAATTAAAACTTTTGAAGGGTAACTTACCTTCATATTTGTCGGTGCCTTTCTCCAATCTTCTCACAAAATTTTCTCCTTCAACATTAGGCTCAACATTTAGATCAGCATCATCTTCCAATTTCTTATAGGTTTTGAATGCAACTTCCTTCTTAGGGTTATCTAATTCAAATCCTCTCATCTCAAAGGCAGTGAGAACACCATATAGTTGGTCCATAGTATATTTTTCCAAATCTTTGCATTCTTCAATAACATATACTTTTGAACTATAATATTTGGGAAGAGATCTAAGTACCTTTTCCACTGCTTCATCTTCATCCAACTTTCCACCAATACATTCCATTTACTTTTGTTACCCAGTGTATATAGCTATTAATATTTTCCTCTTTTGACATTCTTAGATTCTCAAATTTGCAATTGAAATTCTACATCTTGATTTGTCTTACTTTGTTACCTCCCTCATAAATGTTGCTAAACTTCTCCCATACATCTTTAGCAGACTTGCAATGCATCACCTTCATAAGTTTTAAATCTGTCGAACCACTTATGATTGCACTCCTCGCTTTGCCATTGTTCTCATGTAACCTAGTCTCATCCAAAGTAGTTGGAGTAGTAGTATAACCATCTACAACAAAGCTCTAGATTCCAAACCTCTTAGAGTTGAAATATGATTCCATTCTCAACTTCCAAAAGGTGTAGTTTGTACCATCAAACTAGTGTATCTTACAAGATCCATCTTGTGTCATCTTGAACCTTCCTCGGGTGATTAAGCTTCTTGTAAAGGAACTTAGCTCTAATACCAATTGTTAAACACACCCAAAGACCGAGAGGGGGGTGAATTAGTCTTAAACAATCACTTCAAATTTATACCAAAAATCAATATCAACTTATCCTTAATCTAATTAGCAACAATGAAAGATAAATAAATGAACACCATGCATAAGAAACACTAGATTTACATCGAAAACCCAAAAAGGGAAAAGCCACAGTGAAAGTTAGCTAACGATATATGATCAAGATTATAATATTTATTTTAGGCACACTGCCAAGGAAGCTCACTACTCCCGAAAGGACTTGTAGGTTGAGGTGCACTGCCCTAGGGCAAGATACAAGGGATTTGCAAGTTGAGACACACTTCCTCAGGACAAGATACAAAGAACTTGCTACGGAGACTCACTATCTCTAAGCAAGGTACATGAATATATGAATCAAAAGGAACAAACCCTCAGTAAACTGCCTCCAACAATCTCCAAGCATGAAGTTGCCCTTAAATCTCTATCTCAAGCAACCAACTTAAAAAAAATCACAACACACTTTCTCTGCCTTAACTTTGCATCACATAATCTGCAATTGATATTATCATGTAAGCACACTAATCCACACACTCATGCCACACATTCACATTGATTTGATCTTTTATACATATTTTCTTCATCACAAAACATAAATTAGGTCGACCAGAACATGGGACAAGCATAAGTCCTATTAAGTCAGCCACCAAACACAATTGTAGTGAAAGTGGCCCAATCCAAAAGATAGAGATGACCTAAAACATCATATTACATCTTTCTAAGTAGTCTCAAACATCATACATGCTAGTTCACATCTTCCAATGTTGGCAACAAGGTAACGTGTAGATAAACCATGTAGCACATAACCAATCAACCCAAAAAAATCATCCAAATGAATTAACTCAATGCAGATCCCCATAGCCCAAAGCAAGACCCAAATACAACTTATCACAATCTCTAATGTTGATGGAAATACCCAAGGAGTCATTGCAAGCAAGAGAACAAATTATATCAGCCAAACCATACAATTACCTTGAAACATTATCATTAGACACAATGCAGCATCAAACAAATCATTCCACATCATGCAGAGCACATAAGGATGTTCCTTGAACATCCAAGAATATTTTCAAATACTTCTATCGCACCGTCACATCAAAACGTGCTAGCGCAACACAAATAGATATAGAACACTTCATTCCAAAAAGGCAAAGAACTTAGTCACGAACAAAACATCATTATCACCTCTTGATCTGAGACACAACACAACTTAGTCACGAAGAAAACTTAGTCACTTAAAACTTCATTCCAACACAAATAGATATAGAACACTTCATTCCAAAAAGGCAAAGAACTTAGTCACGCAGAAAACTTTGGCACTTAAAACTTGATCTGAGACACAACACAAACATTAAAAGCATGTCCTCAAAGCCGCAATACCCGAGACATCAATGGGGAGAAATGCAGAGCACTTTCTGGACTAATCTACGAGACTACCAACAATTTGTAATTACCAACCACATCAACTACAAGACCAGGGACCTGAAGAGATAGGAGTGCAACTCCACAAAGCATACATATTATGCTCAAATCCACAAGACCATAACATCAAATGCAGAAGAATGTGAAGCATTCTTCCAAACTATCTTCAGATTACATTCTTGCAATTACTTATTCCATGAATCTTCCAAGGACCAGAATGTGTCAAAAACATCATAAATCGTCATCGTATATCATACACAAGATCATTATAATCATATCCCCTTTATTTCCATGCTTCTAATCCTCATCTTAACATGATATCATTGGCATGCTTTTAATCCTCATCTTAATATTACTCATCGCAAGGCATCTAATAGACATCTTAATATGATATTATCATTATACCATCTTTACCAACAAGCACATTATCAACATGAACACATCATTAGTATCAATCTATCATATTGATTGTAGACATAAAACAACAAGAAGGTGGACATCCACAACACAAAGCATCTACAAATATCATCCATTTGATAAGAATCTCCCCATACTTTGACAAACATCAAACTGAACATATCATTAATGACCACACAAATTGTAGGTTGACATCAATGACAACAACACAACTGCCAACAATTTACACTTGACAATATACACTTGACACCCTTAGAAGAAACACAGATTGTAGAAAAATAAACGACTTCTTTCAAAGGAAGTTAGAAGATTAAATGAAGCATTTACGCCTATTGGCTAACAATGACATCAAATAGCGTGTGAAATTATTGATTTGATTGACTTTTGCCTTCATGTTGAATAAGATTATGTGCTAATTATTCATGACCTTGAGGAGATTATGGTGGAAGTGATGAACTTGAGAAACTCTTCTACATGATAGAATTTCCAAATGGGAACTTAAACTAACTTTTGGATTTGGTTCCTAAAAATTATTAATAATGATCATAATTTGCTATGATGGCTCATGTCTCAAAAGAAGAGATCCATATTGCTATAAACTCTATGGGGAGAGACAAAGCCCTTGGCCTTGACAATTTCCCTCCTAAGTTCTTCCAATTCTTTTGAGAGATTATTAAGAAAGACCTTTGTAAGGTTGTAAATAAATCTATTCACTCCAATAAAATGTCGAAGAACTCTAGGCAATCTTTATACAGTGTTGTTTTATTTGCAAAAATGTGGCAATATGGAGTATTATCACAATATAAGTGGTTATTTGCAATACACAAGCCAACACTTGAGACTAAAATCCCTTACTAGTTTGATCCTGTGCTTTGGAACGAGGCATCCTACTCCTTGGTTCTTTTCAATTTTGGTTGCCATTGTTGATTTGTGAGTGTGTTGTGATTGAACTATTTGCATTTTTATTGCAAACAATTC